>NW_019726223.1:1104572-1105243 GCF_002891405.2 Cryptotermes secundus
CGTAGATATAGGGCATGTACCCTGAAAAATTTTAATTTGAAAAAGAAAGAGAACAAAGATCTTATAGACATTTTAACTTGAATTAAGGTTTAAAAAGTGCTAATTTAAAAATCAAATCGACGCGTGTAGATTAACAAAGATTTTATACAATTAGAAAGACTGGGATTTTTACATTTTTAACAAGCAGTGTAACAGTTACGTGAGTGATACACACCTGATGATGGCCATTTAGGGCCGAAACATGTAGTGTGGAGGAGGAAAAAGAAGTAAAAACTACAATAAAATTGTTGCACTTAAGACGGTATTTGTCCATATATATTGTGTGAGTGTAACAGGATGCTGAAATATAATATTGTTAGGTTATTTAATAGTAATGAATTACAGACAGCATTGGCTGTATGATCCTCACAGAACTGCTACCTCCTCTATGAAAGATTCCCATTTTTCTCCATTATTTTCCTCCATCTCTTCACTTTCACCTCTCATAAGTCAATGTATACATTAACCAGCCATCTTAACTCTTTGACTGGCGCGAAGGGTATTTAAATCCCACCCCTGTCCTGGCAGGCCCTTTAAACCTTATGTCGCTAAAATGCATGTAGTTACTTTTTCCTAAACAACTTCAACAAAAATTGGTTTTTAAAAACGAAATTTTCAGGAACTAATTAAAA
>NW_019726223.1:1105637-1118474 GCF_002891405.2 Cryptotermes secundus
ACATAATTGTAATTGTGTTTTCGAGAGTGAGGAGCTAACTCATGTGTGTTGAAGTGCTGGTGAGCATAGCGATTGGTTTCAGTTGTGATGTGATTTACCAAGTCGTCATCCAGAAAAAATTTTAATCCATGAAAAGGGATGCATTTTATGTGTTATATCAATTTTGATCCCGAAACTATTAGCAAATGGAAATATTGGGGGTACAATGTCTCCGTACGTTCATGAGATGGGCGTGTCAGGCACCGCACTCGTGGTAGGTAAATGTTCATGATTACTGTCTTGTGGATCATTGTCTATCACTGTATTATTGTCACTATCAACTTCATCCAATTCAGGAATCATTATTTCATCGCCACTATCATCATCAGAATAAATCTCGTTCACAACATTTTCCAGCTGGTCTGTAGGAACACGAAGACACTTGCTTCAAGAAGCCATGGTGAAACTGAATGAATGTGAAATATTTTCTGACCTTTTCCTTCTCAGAGGGTTCTGACAGTAATATAGACCCCCACAAAGTTTACAAGGGTTCTTTACAAACATGCACAAGAACTATCATATATATGTCTTTGGTTGATGAGTGCCAAGAAAGCAAAGAAGGGAAGAGATTGTCAAAGCGTTAAAACACGCCAACGCCAGGGAACGGCTGGCATCGTCCGGGCGTTAAAACATGCCTGCGCCAGTCAGAGAGTTAATGTGGGTCTTCTAACTTTTCTACTATCTTCTGGCTTGCTTTCGAAGATTTCCTTGGTCATCCTTGTTTGTTCAATCCTAATATCATGTCCCAAATAGTGTAAACTTTTTCTTTTATATCCTCTGGCAGATTAGGTGTTTTACTTGATTCTTTCAGTTCTTTGTTAGCTTCAGTCTTCTCCTACTTTACTGCTTAGTTAAGCTAGTCAGTTGAAATGACTGTATTTATACAGGATTTGTCAGATTGCAAGAATTATGTGAGCTAGTAGACTCTTGATTGATTGGTTTGTTGATGACTGAACTGCTTCTGTTCAAATGTGCATTTTTTCATTTGAGAATCCACAGACTTAAAGAATCAGACTTACATGTAAGCTAACCTCAGTATTTTGCAGCCACCCCCAACACACACACAAAAGGTGGAATGATTGGACTACTGTGACTTAGTTGCTGGAACTGTAGTCATGACATTGAGCGATGGGGTCTATGCATTGTTTCCTGTGTCTGTAGTGCTGTTCAATTCATCTGAAATCCTACTTGTTACAGCAATACCAACAACCAGATCTGTCAAATGTGTACCTCTCCTACTCGTCGGATCGTGTTACCAACTCAATGCGACCAACACGGGCCAGCACCGCAAGAGGCAGGTCAGCTCAACCACATCGATCTGCTGCACCCAGACCTGCATCATACCGCAAGCCAAGTGACATGTCTTAGGTATGGTGCACAGATACAATAATGTCTAGTCCACTCGGACCAATGTAGTCCCAGGCAATTGTTATAGATCTCAGTAGGATTTTTGTCATTTATTTGAACTATTTGCATATTGCTGTATTGTACCACTTACGGCAGCTGTTATTATTTCTTTGAATCAATGTCACATCAGTGAAGCTCTTTTGGTACAATTTTCAAAGGAGCTGGAACAAATGTGAGCCCTTCTGTTGCACACTGGGCTGTGTGTATGCCAATCCTTGACTGACAGACAATTGCAACATTGATATACAATCAGTTTTTGAATCAAAATAAATAAAATCTAGTCAAAACAACATTGTAGCAAATGACTGTATCATTGAGATGTGAGTAGCATTCAGGAAACAACTGTGCATTCTTAGCATAAGATCATGCCAAGGTCATCAGGTGGCTAACTGAACTTTCTGAGTAAACTTTTCTTCTAAAAAGAAAGGTAGAGTGAGAAGTCACCAGATATTGGTGCATATGAAGGCACTGTATAAAATGTCTGAATCTCTCTAGTTGATCACCTGCATGGTTATGTCAGTGAATAATGCCCTGCTTGTTGGGCTCTCTGGGATGAAGTGCCCTGGGAACCCATTCAGAAGTTACTTTCTATCAGCTGTTGTAAAATTTGGATACAGGATAAAATCATGAGCATTTTCATGGTGAAATTAAAACTTTATATTGAGATAATAAACATGCATAGGGATAATGAAATACATCCATCTGCTGACAAAGATTATCATTGTTTTATATTGTTTTTGTCCCCTGCAGTATGGTACTTGTGTGAACTTATGCCCCACATTTTCCTTCCCTAACCTTGTTAAATCATTCACTTAATAGGTTGGTGTAAAAGTACATGCTGTGGACTTGTATTTGGATGATGATCAGTTCAAGTTTCAGCTGGGGCACCTGCTATCCTAACTGTAGTTCCCTTATTTTCCTCAGTCCCTCCAGACATATGCTGGGACAGTATCTTGATTAGGCCATGACAGGATCCTCATTGTTCATTTGTTATCCTGTCTTTCAGAGCTGTCTAGTCAAGCAGCTGATAGCATGATAAAGAAATCCGCAAAAAGAAATACTGAATGAGTCATGCTCACGGAATATTGTCAGTGTTTCACTGTGTGTGACTTAAAATGCTGTCATGGTGCTGCCGTATCTATAATCATTTTATGCTTCAGTAATCAGATGGTTATTGTAAACAAACTTGTTATGACAACTAAAGATATCATAATCCACTTAACTTTATTATCAGTGATCACATAGTGAAATGTCAAAACAAAGGTTTTACATTCTATCACATGGTGCTATCCTCTTATTCTGATGGCCTGAATCATAGGCATCCTTGAGTTTCTAGGGACAGATATTCTCCCTGGCAATGAATTAGTAAGTTGTGGACCAAACCGCCCTACCACTGCATTGACTTTGATATATTCTGAATCCCCTTCTAGTTAGCCCCCTAACAATACCACACTTCAGAGTGTAGTTGTCCCTGTGCTTAACTAATTAAGCACTACACCATGAAGGCATATGGGGGAGTGGATGTATAGAGCTACATTTTGACCTCAGCACTAGCTGCAGATGAGTGGTAACCTTCATGCCCCCAAACTGAGTCTAGTACTTAATGGGACATATAATTGGTCACCTGCTGCCATAAAATGAGTCCAAGGTGACAAAATTGCATGTAAGCTAAAGCCCTAAAGTCACATAGGCTGTGCTGGGCTCTCTCTGGTACCTGTCGTAAGTGGGTTTATTGATTAGTCTGAATTTGAAAAGGTGTTCTTTTAGGTGATACTGCCCTGTAAGTAGTCCTGTCACCAGTTTCAGCGGGTTCCTCTTTAATTAATTCTAATAGTCCTTTTTGTGGGGGAGGGGGGTTAAGGCCTGTTGTGAACTCCCACTGTTTTCTGTCATCCAGTCCATGACAGCCTTCTTGGCCACCCCTGCCAAGATGTGGCATACTGCTTCAGATCATACAAATGGACGTTCAAATCCCATTATTGCCAACTGATAAACAATTTCATTGCTTTCAATTCCCCTTTGATCAGCACCCATAGCAACCGAACTCAGAAGTGGCGGTTTATCGATATATTTAATAACCAGCTCCATAGGTTGTATAACGTCAAATAAAATTGAATTGTAAAGCGGCTCCTCCAGTTCAGTCTCAGGTGATTTCACGTGAGATTCATAGTGAACAAAGTGGCACTGGAGTTATGTTTTCCTTTGATTTTCTTTACTCCGCCATTGCTTCATACTCATGTCACTACTTCCTCAAGTGTGTGACATCCCTGACCAGGCAGCACATCCTTATTCTTTATAATGGGGGCTTCTTCAACTTAGCCATTTGGCTGGTGACGGTAAGGAAAAAGTGAACATTATAAAACCTTCAGAAAGGTAATATAAAATTTAATTCAGTTTACCTGTTTTAATTATGACAAATCTGTATCATGATTAAACTGTGTACTGTCACTGGTTATGTAAGCCATTTATGTTGTAATTAGTTTGTGTATATGCATTTTTTGTTATGTAATTTTTGAACTTATAAAATTTATGTGTATGACATTACCCATAAAGTGAAGTCTACTCATCAGCTTAAGTTTGTTGCCACCAGAGTTACAGCTGCAGGACATAGAGAGTTGCATTGTGGCCTAAGACAGATGAAGTATGTGGACATTACAAGATAATAGACAGCAAGGAGCATGATATATGCAGCGCACCTAAAATTGCTAGGGTAGTAATATCAAGGAGGCTGTAATGGGCTAGACATGTAACCTGGAGGAGGAGACATGTAATGCATGAAGAATTTTGGTTGGTAACACACTTGGAAGGAGGAGGTGTAGTTGGTAAAAATGTCATGACATATGAAGCCTGAAAGGTGGCAGGGAGTTATATATGTGGGGGTGAATGTAATGTCACAATAAACACAAGATCTGAACTAATAAGAGATGAATGAAAATATAATTTTCAGTATTTGTGCTTTCGATTGCTTTTAACGTTTCATAATACAAAGCCATGTACCAATAGATTTGCAGTTTTCACAGAAGTGAATATTATGACTGTGGTCTTCTGAGATGTGATGCTATATAGTCTAGTGGATGAGTCAGAGGAACCTGGCTTCCTCCAGCTCCATGGTAAGAGATATTCTGGAGATGAAGGCAGCAGTTTACTTCATAATGTTGGTAACCATGCACTGAACTATGTGGTGTCACATCCCAGAAGACCAGAGTCTTGGAGCTATGTAATATTTAGAAATTTGGGTTTCCACTTCTTGTGAAATCTCCAGTTTTAAACTCAAAGAGGAAAACCCTGTTACTTATTCTGGGAACCAAATGAAATCCATTCTGTGGACAGAATACCAAGTTCCTGACCATGAAGGCATCATGATTAAAGAAACTGCAAAAGTTTGCAATTGTCTCTGATAATGATAGAGGTTATGGGTAATTAGGCTACCATGACTTAATACACATATTCACACTTTTATGGCTGTATTTTGTAGTGTGGGATGCAAATGACAAAAGTTTTGTAAGAGCCATTTTACAGTCAGTGACTCATGCTGATCATCAGCAAAAGCAATCATCCTCATGGGTAATAAAACTGTAATTGGTGGTGTTTGGGATAATATTCTGCATTTATTCTCACCAGATGCTATTTGTAATTAATCTTTTCTAGACCACAGACCACAGGATACTAAAAAATAGGGAGACCAAGTACAATATGGTTAGCATTAAATGACATCTACAGATTGTTGGAATCTGTGAATGGAGAAAATGTTGGATGGGAACCTGGAGCATCACTGAGGAGGCTAAGGCCTGCACATGGCTGTAGTACCACAGGAGAGGATTATTTGTAATAATGGACATCAGAAGGCAATGCTGAAAACTTAAAATATGTTTTTCAATCACATTTATTTCAAATAGGAGTTAAATGTGTCCAGCATGAGCATTTTTAATGTCTACATTTGTTAAAAGTATTGCATATCTGACATATGATACAAAATATGTTGCTTATATCAATATTTATCATCTGCTGATGATATATGACATAATCTTCGAAAACCTTCCCTCACATAAATACACTGACATTTCCTATGCCTCTTAAGTAATAAGGTGATGAGATAAACATTATTTATCTTGGACACTGAATTTTAAAAAATTAAGAAACTGAATCTGTTTCCCTCATCAAATGTAAGGGAGGGAAGTTTCCAAAGTTCCTCTCAGTTTGGCATCTTGGCGTTACTGTAGTTTCAATCAAACTCCAAAACGTTGTGCCTGAAAAACTTAACAATAAACAATGTCTAAAACACTAGTCACTCTTATTATACCACACTATCAGCAAAAATATATACACTTAGCTGACCAGCTGCATACATTGTACATAGCATACAGAATAAAACTAAAGAAGATAAGCATCCACTGCATATTCCTGGCAGCAAAACCAGGCAGTTTACCTACTTAATGCAGATTTTATATAGCTTTTTGTACATAAATGAGTGTTAAGGCCCATCCATATGAGAATACTGGACCTTGTACTCATTCACACATGAACCAGTTAAGTAGCTTAAGCAGCAGGGAATCCGAAGTACTTGGAGAAAACCCGGCACATCGCCACTTTGTCCACCACAAATCCCATTTGGCCAGACCCGGGATCGAACCCGGGCCACCACAGTGGGAAGCCAGGAACTAACTGCTTGAGCTATGGTCCTCAGTATTTAATTTGGGGTTCTGATCTGGCACGTGGCTCATCACAGGAAGAGGGACTGAAGTTTTATGGTAGTATTTACAGGTTTATATCTTGTGATATGGCACAAAATCAATTCTCCATTCTACATGTCCTCTCATTTAGAGCAGGAGACTTTCACCTAACAGTTAACAAAAGATGGAGAAATGGGCCATATCTTTACATTCTGCTGCCACATTGTTGTTGATGTTTGGCTCATTATGCAAGTTAAAATCTTCTTGTACTGTCTTGCCAACCTTACTTCCTAGTACCTCAGGCTCCTCTATGCCCAATGCTTGGTAAAAAATTTTGGTTGAATCAGCTTCAGCAGGTGGGATATTTTGCAGAGATTTAGGACTCTCTGCCACAGGTAGTCTTGATTTCATGATTCCCAAGATCTGGTATAGGATGTTCACTGGATTCGGTTCATGCGCTACTGCTTCTGATTCACTTAATTCTGTTTCCGCACTGTGAACTATAAAAAAGATAAAGGGTTGTTACCAAAAGAACAGACTCAAATGTCTCACTCTGATGATCACACATGGTTACACAAGCAAGTAGTTACCTGTGGACTCTTTGCTGCTGGAAGAAGGAACCATTGAAAGGGCTTCCTGTGCATTTGTTTGCCCCAGTTCAGCTGCTGCAACAAACAACTGTCTTGCACGGTTGCAGTCCATAGGAAGTCCACCCCACCCATGAACATAGAAGACACCAAGGTTGTACATTGCTGTAGCATGGCCCCACTTTGAAGCCAGATCATAGTACTCTGCAGCCTATGGCATAACAAACACTTCATACAGTTGTATGGTTTGCCTACCAACTCACATAATCCTTGCCACTTTTCTCATAATGCAATATTCACTCATTCCTTGAAGCACAGTTCAGAAGTGAATGGACTGGAGTGGCAGTAACATCCTAAACTGATATTTGGTTCAAATCTCAGCTGGAACACCAGCAATTCTGACATGTTTTATGTGGTTTTTCTCAGTCTTTCTAGGTAAGTGCTGAGATAGTGCCTAGATTAGGCCATGACAGCTTCCTTCTAGATCCTTTCCAATTCACCGACCATAACCATTTGATTAGATACCGTAGATACTGACAGCACTGTAAAATAAATCACCAAAAGAAAAATGTTGTAACAGTGGTAAGAATTCTGGGATGTGGTGCTATAATCACACATATGAATCTCAGAAGGAAGGTATTTTACAGTTTCCTATAACAAAGGTCCCCCACACACATATGCACATGTTTGTACATACAAATAACTTTACAGCTGGTGAGAGTGAAATCTGAAATAGGATCAGAAAGGGTTAGAACAGGTCATCACAAGTTCAATCCTACTTCTAAATAATTCATAATTATCATGTCATCTTATACTAAATAATCTATGCAACTACTAAAGTGTTATAAATAAAATATAAAAATGCAACAAATCACATGTTTTAGCAAGATATAATGCCATCCATTTACAGTCTACAAGTAACTCCTGTAGAAGATTAGGACATTATTTTTGTCTGCAGTATCACTGTATACCAGTTTGAAATCCTGTGATGTGCCAGCTCCAGTCTCGTAGCACAGCCCCATGTTGAAGGCTGCAGGAGCATTGCCAAGCTGCACAGCCCTCTGGAAATACACATGTGCCTCCTTGTACTTGCCAAGCTGCATGCATGCCACTCCCAAACGGTTCTCAATGCCACTCATCACCGTGTTCTGTGCCTTAGTAAGGTCACCTGCCGCCTCGTCCAGAGCCTGCATCAGGTGAGAATTTCGCTGTTTGATGATCTCATGCCTAAACTTCTAAATATTTTGGGGCAGATGCTGATGCATTGAAATTCTAAGTTCTTCTAACTATGACCACTACTGCAGCCTGGACAGCTCAGTGAGTGAGGTAAGGACCTGTCAGCCAGATGACCAGGATTCAATTCCTGGCAAGGGCCACCAAGTTCCAGAGTGGTGGATGTGTCCTCTAGCCAGAGCATACTGAGGATCTTTCTGCAGGGGTAAACCAGTGAGCGTTTATGTCCATCTAGTGTCAATATTAAGAATGTGTAGAGTTTTATTTCCAAAAAAAAGAACTTTTAACATGTGGATGTGAAGTGTACCAGGGATGTTTGACAATAGGCAACATTTCCAGAATCTGCATTAACATGGCTAAGACACTGTAAGACACTGGGTTTGTCAACTGCACTGTCCAACAGCCTAGAAGGAGCAACTAAAAAATTTGAGGGAAGCTCTACAATAATCACGCTGTTGTAGCAGTGGTACTGGTAGTGACAGCGATCTTCATTATCACCATGTCATTATTGTTGTGTTTGTTACATTTAGCATTATAGTTACTTCATCCTATGACTACATACAGACATGCCATCAGTGTTCTAACAACAGCCAGCAGTTTTGGAATATAGGAGAGTATTTACACCATTGAGGAGCTGTGACAGCTCAGACACTATAGTGACTAGGCTACAGGCTGGATGACCAAGGAATCAAATTCTAGCAGGAAAAGGAGGTTTCTCTTCTCCACAGCATCCAGACTGACTTCAGGCCCACCCAGCCTCCTATCCTGTGAACACTGCCCCCCCCCCAAAGAGCAAAGTGGCAGGATGGAAGCTCACCATTAATCTCCATGTAAAGTCAAATGTAGAAATACACAGAGCTATATCTCCACTCCCCCCTACATCTTCATGAATGGTGCTTAATTAAACCATTACACAATTTGTTCATGTGTGAAACCTAGTACTGTTCAATTCAGTCCTGTTCTGTGATGTATTCAGTTTTGTTTAAACCTACCTCCTCTGCTGTGACTGGTCCAAATTTTGGTTCTGATGTGGTATCTTCAAAACCATCTGACACATCTGCTGAAATGGTTGAAGAAGATTGGAGTTGCACTGCCTGAGGTACAGGTGGTGATAATGGTGATGATACATGTTTTGCAACCCTCTTAGGCAATATACTGAGCGGCTGTGCAAGTACAATACGTGATAGTGCCCCAAATAGGCTTACATATTCTGTGTGACGAGGCAGTCTTGCCTGGCTCTTCAGTCGTTCAAGTTCTGGAGGCTGGGCACGTTGACGACGACATACAGGTTGGCACACATACCAACCAAGTATCATGACACCACTCTGTTTCATGCAATGACAAAATATTTCATTTTCACATTCTGTTTCGGATCCAAAGCAAAATATTTGTTTATCTTTAACAGGGCAATGCTGATGGTAAAACAGCAAAATTCTGTTCATTCATGAAACATCTTTCATGTCATAGTACGGTACTGTGCATGACACAAGACACTTTAACTGAAATTACCTATAGTAACAAGATAACATTTTAATATTTTGTAAATCTAATTTGACTTTACTCATAAACAGCTTAATTTACACCAAATAACGTGCAGATCAACTGCACTGTAATATGTACATATCTTTTATACAGAAAGAAATCGTAAATAAAACACATTTCCACTTACCCATCCAAGAGCACCAAGAAGCATGGGCTCTTGAATGCACCCATTATGTCTCCACTTCTCACCATGACGGTCCCCATTTTGTCGTTTCTTATCACTACATGGCCCATTCTTACATCTGCCACCCAGATCAGATGTTTCATTATCATATTTGTTTGTTGATACAATCCCAGGAATAAGCTTATTTTGAATAGCACCAATAGGACATTCTTGACCAGCTGCTTTATCTTTCTGTCTAAAACTGATTCTTCTTTCAATTGTTTCTTTGAATCCTCTACATACGTATTTCCACATGGTTTTTAGGGGCCGTTTCTAATGTTCTTTTGTATCTGTTTATATTTCCTTCTCGGTTTTCATCTTATTCTCTTCACTGATTTCCTGCGGCATCCCTCTCCGCGAAGATGGTAAATTCCTGTAAATTTACGTCTGTGCGTTACTCTAATCACATAGTTTGCTCAGTCTTTACGTTTATTCCTTTACACTGTAATTAATAAGTATGAAGGGAAATTGTAATATAACAAAAACTTACTTTTAAGCCGAATACGACCTTAACATGGCTAGACATACCCCAAACACAACTGCATCCACAAACATCCAGAAACGCCGTCTACTTCTCTACGTTCTCTACCGTTCTCTACTTCGTTCTGCTTCTAGCGCTTCTAGGACTGCCGTCCCAAGGTATCAGGCTCGCCAATATTACGATGGACTTCTAACTTTAATTTAGTCTTATAAATTAGCGCAAGTTGTATTAAAACGTGATTATATATCCTAAACTAACAGTCATTTATGCAATAAAAATAGAGTGTCGTTACGAAAATTTAAGCCCTTCGGTTCATGAGTTCCTCTTCTGTCCAGTTCTTAAAGTATTGGCTGCAATGCACCCTCGGATACAGTTCCCTCTTCTGATAAGCTTTTCCTTTACATGATGTGATTATCGGGCGGGAATTTTGTATGTGTTTCATGTGCTGTAGTAGTAGTCAGGACTCGATGTAGCTTCTGTGGCGACGTTGTATCACGTGGTAAAATTGATTAGTTAAGCTAATTATGACAGTGATAACAAAATAATTGAATCAAAACACGCAGAACAGCTAATGTCGTGCATACAAGGTGTGAATAAATAAAAATGAAGCTATTTTTATTTTGAAACATCACAAACAGGATTTAACACTGCAAGAGGATAAACAGATGGCGCAGTACTAGAAAGCAGTAGTATGACGATTGATTTACTTAGTTTTGAAACTTTGTGATTGTGTTAGTTATTATGGTTGTGATTATGGTGGTTAGTATCATGCCAATAGCACTTTCACATTATGGGGTGGACAGTTTTTGTCTCTAAAATATTATGTTATGCGTTTCGTTCATATTTAATATGACGTCATGTCAACTGATTAGGTTAAGTGACAATGAGCGAGAAATAACAGAGCAATTATCGGTAGTGGTTTAATAAAGACTTGTGAGGAATAGGTCTTGTCTTGTTTAAAAATAATATCCCCCAGATATTCTTGGTGGTACTGAGGATAACCACAAAGAAACTGAGTCAATGATGTCTAATCTTCCAGCCAGACTCAAAGCGAAAACTTCCTGACTATGAAACAGGAGTGCTAACAGCATGCAGCTACTTTCAGTCTGTTGTGTTCGTTCTTGTTTTACTGTACAGGCACTCCAAGATTTATGCAATGGTTTTGCTTTTGGGAGGGTGAGGAATAACTCAGAATTTTTGTTACAGCTATGGTCCATTATCCTTAATATACATTGAAAATTATTTAATTCAGTTGAATTTAATATCATTTATTTTTGCCGTTCACAAATTCTAGTATTGTTTGAGAAAAATTTAATTTAATATGAAACCAAAAAAATATTAATATGAAATCGTGTTAATGCAAAATTTGCACAAGTTGGGAATACCTGTATTTTGTTTATTTATTTATTTCGTCTTTATAGATCATTGTAACATGATATATGACAAGTCAGTTACTGTACATTGGCTGGTTACAATAAGAGAATAAAGTTACAATACTTACAATTGTTTACAATAGATTCCAGTAGATTACAATAGTTAAGATATCATATAGTGTGAGGTGGAATCCATATTAGGTCCCCTCCTATTGTACCTGTACTGGTGATAATGCTTATGGAGAATTTGATGGAATGAGGATTGGCAGGGGAAACCAAAGTACTCGGGGAAAACCTGCCCCAGCACCACTTTGTCCATCACAAATCCCACTTGACTAGACCACAGCGGTGGGAAGCCAGCAACTAACCGCTTAAGCTATGGCACGGCCTTTGAGATAATATTGGTGAATTTGGTGATGGCACTGATATAACATTTCACTGTAGACTCTACACTGCAACATCTCATTACATCTGTTCTCCTTTCCTGGTGCAGCTTCTTGGCATCTGCAATCTCTCCAGAGTAGCCCATTCAGGTACATCTCTGACTGTGTTATCTTGGTTGCTGGAAGAAAGAAAGGAAAACTGCGCAGTAGGGATTCCCAAAACTGATTATTTATTAATATTATATGATTATAATTGATTAGTGTTTGTTTCACATGAGAGAAACTTATCCACTTTATAAAAACAATGATCGAGTAGGTAAGTTTTCAAAGCGTTTTTGAACTTATATAGTACTGGTATTTCTTTAATATATCGTGGCAGATGATTTAGTAGTCGAAGTCCTACATTGTTAAAGTTGTTCTTGCATAGACTTGTATTACATGGGACGATGTGCAAGTCGTCTTTTTTCCTTGTGTTGTATGAATGTAATCCTGAGTTGGTTGTGAAATCATTCAAATTGGATTTTATGTATATTAGAATATCGTATATGTACAAAGATGGTAGAGGTAATGTATGTAATGATTTGAAAATTTGTTTACAACTATATAGTTGATTTTGGGACCTGTGTCATAGCTCTTATAGCTCTTTCTGTAATTTAAAGATCAATTTTGCATTTACCGAGTTGCCCCAAAATATCAGTCCGTATGATAACAAAGATTAGAAATGAGCATAATATAACATGCGGACAGTCTCTAGTCCAGTCACTATTCTAACTACCCTTAGGCCAAAACATACTTTACATAAGTTGTTCGCTAGCTTTTGTGTATGCATAGTCAATCTTAGATGCTTATCTAGCCAGACTTCCAGAAATTTTGAGTGATCTGTATAGTTGATAACAGTGTCATAAATCTTTATTGGAGGGCATTCAAGTTGTAGTTTTTGAAGATGATGAAAGGCTATT
>NW_019726223.1:1119128-1121001 GCF_002891405.2 Cryptotermes secundus
TTCATTAAAAAATAAATTTAAGAAATTGTCTTTGTTGGAGTTCTGGATACATATTGGCAAGGAATTCCCAACTTTGAGCCAAAAGGCATTGAAGATACTGATTCCTTTCGCAACAACTTACTTATGCGAGACAGGCTTTTCTGCTCTGGCAGCTATAAAGTCAAAGTATCGTTCAAGGCTAAATATTGCTAAAGAAGTTAGACTGGACATTTCTGATATTACATCACGTTTTAATAAACTTTGTTCTCAAAAGCAGGCCCATCCCTCACACTGACCTTTGATATTTAAATGTTTGATTTTCTTTGCAGAAAAAATTAAACACTTCTTAGTTAAATATTGTTTCATTTCAATACATATTTTGGTTAACTGCAAGTGTTAAAACTAATTTATATTGTAGGCCTAATATTGTGATACTTTAATTTCGAGTAAAAAGCTGCTAAATAGTATGTAGAAAAACACAAAATAAAATGAATAAAACGTCAAACATACAATGACTTCCATTTTGATAAAAAACAGTCTGGGGGCATGAGAGTATTTTCTCTTGTCAGGAGGGGCTCAGAGGTAAAAAGTTTTTATTGTATAAGCCTACTGTTTTCTGAGATGACACTGTGTAGTCTGGTAGAAACATATCAATATTCTGAAAGAACCCACTGCCTCTCTCCTCATGGTAAAAGCGGAGGACCGGGAGTGGGGCAACTCAATGGGACCCAGTGACCCCAGTACGGGCTCTCAAGTCTCTGTATCATAGAATTTTTAGTTACCAGTCTTCTTGTCAAACTGACTTTCGTTCTCTATTACTTCCCTTTCAAAATATACTGTGTAGAATGTTGAAGGTTTTCTGTCATTACTAAAACCTTTTGCATCACCTCCTGTCACACTGTTCCTAATACCTCTTCCATCGCCTCATCTTAAACAGGGTCAACAAAACATTTTATATCACACTATTTTCAGATGCAATAGCATGTTTGAGGCACTATGCTAGAAACCTGAAGGTCACAGGTTCAAGTCCTGTTGAGGTGGATTTTTTCAATTTATCTAATCCTTCCAGTCACACTATGGCCCTAGGGTCAACCCGTTCTCTAACAGAAATGGGTACCAAGAATCTTCCTGGGAGGTAAAGCCACCGTGTAAGGCTGACAACCTTACCACCATCTGTGAGCTGATTTTCTATAGAAATTGTGGAAGCCTCGACGTTCACAGCCCTATGCTCCTTCACACCCAGTTACAGGGATAGTTTTACCTTTTACCTATTTTCAGAATCACAGTCACCAGAAAATTTTTCACCTCTTCTCGTTGACCATGTGGTTGCTTCCTATTGGACAGCGCGTCTTTCATTCTCTCATAGCTTCATCTCCATCTCATCCACAGTGAGATGTATAACATATCCCCCTTCCATATTCATTACCTCTGAAAATGGAAACTGCAATGTACGCCAAAATGTTGAAAAACGTTCAGCATTCTACATGATGTATGCCTGAAAACCAATTCACAATTAAGGTCCAGCTGAGAAAACCTAAGGACAAAACTGACTTTCAGTCTCTTACTCAATTCATTTTACTGATTTATAAACAAATATTTTATGCCTTTATGATTCACTAGCCTTACATGTTTCGATCCATTTGGATCATCTTCAGAGGCATCAAACACTTTTTAGAAACCACTATCACAACGGTTGTCATATCAATTACACATGTATTGCCAAGTACACAATGTTCCATCTATCAGTCACAGCAGCCTNGTCGATCTCACTAGTGATATGTGTATTTCATTAAAAAATAAATTTAAGAAATTGTCTTTGTTGGAGTTCTGGATACATATTGGCAAGGAATTCCCAACTTTGAGCCAAAAGGCATTGAAGATACTGATTCCTTTC
>NW_019726223.1:1121023-1139143 GCF_002891405.2 Cryptotermes secundus
CTGCTTCACCGTTTCTCACGGTGTTGTCGCTTGCAGAATTCTTATACTTTTTCTTCAACCCTGAAGATGGGGGCGATACGTTCCTCCGAAACGTCGGTTAACACCACATATACACGGTGCCAAATCCCAGAAGACTGCTTTCTTCATAGTCACCGCCGTGAAAGCCTCAAATCTTATATTTAGAGTTGTTTTAAAGTTTTAAACTTTGTTCAAAATTAAATTCATAAACCTTAAGGTTCGTGTCAATAACCCCTGTTCTCTCTCTTCAAGGCGGCCAATGTTGTGCCGCTTATGTAACTCGAGTAAGGAGATTCTTAATATAGTCTGTTATGATTTCTTGGCCTGCTGTGCTGTTTATTTTATGAATCTTTATCTTTCAGTAACGTTTTCCTGTTTCCACTACTCAGGCTCTAAATTTTATCTTCTCCTTTGTTACAGTTTAATAAATTTTCCATTCTTGCAATTTTTAGTTTCCTCAAACAAATGAAGCTTTGTAGGAGTTATGGGTCTGTTTCCCTTATTCAGGAAGTGTAGGAAGGAATTAATATTCTTAATTAAACATAAGATTTGTATGTAAAGTTGAATTTACAGTAATTTATTTTAAAAAACAATGCCATAACAAATTACACACTTAACTAAGTTCATATGCATAATTACAGATTTATTCCTCTGCAGAGAAAACTTTCGTTCTCCACCATCAGCAATGTTTCTACTCACAGAATTAGTTGTGCAAACCTTCAGGATTTCTATATTGTGGCATATAGACCCACTGCTAAGTGGTGACTCTGTAAGTGACTGTTTCTAGGCAATGGCTTGGTAAACACATTTCCACAGCAATAAATACACACACAACAATAGAGTTACAGTTGGAGCACAGAGTTCAGACAAATTACTTACTACTGCAGACAATGACTCAGACAAAAGACAGACCTGTTCTCTCGTCAGGGAGGGTGCCCCACAAAAACAAGACCAAAACTGTCAAACAGTAATAAATATCTGGTCATAAGCCCCAGATTGGGCTTGACACCAAGACTGACTGACTGACTGACCGTCAGTCACAATGTGACTTTGACTGAGCTCAGTTGTGAGTAGTAGCCAGTGGGCAATGGCATGATTCCATTGTTGAACTAGAGAAAACTATAGAAGACTGAGGCTTAACATGTGCTGTAGTGATTTGTAAAGTGTGTAGATCATCAATAGCCCTTGAACTGCTTGTAGTTCTGAGTTGTGTGTATAAGTGGTCAATACATCATGTCACCAATCAAAGCACTGTCTACAGTCACTAATACACATGACAATATCACAACATGAAACCAAAACAGATTAATGACTTTCATATCTGAAGAGATACAAAAGCAAAATTAACAAGAATAAAATTAATACAAAAGAAAACACTGCCCTTATTTTAATACTGTAAAAGTAGGTTATGAAACATTTCAAAGCATTGGCCAAACTTAGAGATAACTTTCATATTGAACTTAAAAACTATCTTACAATGAAAGTCGGTTAATATGTAGGTAAATGGAAAGTTGTTCCTGTGCTTAACTAATTAAGCATCACTCCATGAAAACATACTGGGAGGAGGAGGTATAGATCCCTGGCACATGGAAGTTACTGGTCAGTTGCATGCCCTGGCTGCTTTGCCCTTGGTGAAAGAGTCCACAGTACTCACCGGACAGGAAGTAGGGTTGGCCCCAGAGCCAGTATGAATGCTCAATGGAGAAGAGATAGATCCCTTATCCCTACCAAGAATAGAACTGTGATTCCTTGGCTGTCCAGCCCATCACCTGTTGCTAAACCATCTGAGCTACAAGTAATATAACATATATTTATCATTATATTACTTCCCTATCATTAATTTAGAATGAAAGCTCTAACATAATAGAATTTGGAGACCTATGTGGGAGCTAGCCACACTGAATCCAGCATTATCACAATCAACTTACTTCATTATCAGAAATCCACAACCTGAAATGTTATATCATTGAAAATTCATGAATATTAAAAAAACAATCCTTTTAATTTAACAAAGTCTCTTCAGAACTTCTGCATATCTCAGTTTATCATTTAAATGCCTCATGTCTCTGACTCTCCATTGCATTTATTCACATCCATTCTATTCTTGTGGCTCTTCATTTATAAAATCAAAATTACAGAGTAACTTAGACTGAACTACATTACTGGCAGTTTTGCTATGAAGTGTCTTAAACAAGACCATGAACTTGAATAAGCACCACATCATGGAGGCATGAAGCTCCATGCATCCTAGACCTCAGGCTCAGACTTCATACCCCCAGCCATCTTATGACCAGCTCTGGAGTCTGTTGAGCCTTCTACTAGTTCTGGGATTATTCCTTAAGTAAAAGAGCTGGAGCTTGAAGCTAGCCACTGAGGTTTCAGACATATGGAGCTACAATCCTTTGGTGCAGTACTGTTACAACTGGCATGTCCATTCTCATTATAGTTTACCAAAAATGTTACATTACATTTGGGAACCCATCATTTGGCCAGTCAAGGTCATCAAACTTTCACCGACCCCTCCACTTTTCTCTCCATGACACTACCTATAGTGGTCATGATAGTCATGATATTGGTAAGTTCCTTCATAGTTGGGACATTGCTGTCTTAATTTTAATCACGGATCCTGTCAAAGTGTGAAGGAAAAGATAAATGCAGTTTGTCATTTGTTACTGAATGCCTCATACACATTTGCTCCCAAGAGTTTCAGTTTTTCATTCAGAATCAGCTGCTGAATCCATAGATCAGGGCCACCTCCATGGCCAATCTGATGCTGGACCAGTCCATTCACAATGGGTATCAGCTTGGCCATGGGCATCGCCACATTATTTGGATGAACGAAGGTGGCAAGACCATTACTGTGCCCCAAACCACTGTTTGGGATTTGTGTCTTGTTCTGAAGACCAGATGTTCCGGCGTTTACATTCAGAGCTGCTTTATTTGCTGCTGGTCCATAATAATCAGATATTCGATCAACCATCAACGAGAAACCTTGGCTCACACAAGATGATGTCAAGGATAAAACTTCATCACTCTCTAGCAAATCCATTGTTTCTGAAACCATTTTCTGCAAAGTATCACAATCTGCTGTGGCAGGATGGTCTGGTGGAAGGATATACCGGGCAAGACATTTGATGGGGTCACGGAGGTCACCTGTCACAGCTGCCTGTATGGCCCAAAAGAGTTGCTCTGTGTCCTGAAGATTCAGCTGCTGCTTCAATGATGTTCCCTCCACAATGAGATGAACCTTCTCTTCCACAAGAGAGCATAATTCATGTATGCCCTCATTAACAAAATGGTGGCATAATGACAGATAATTGTGTTGGAGTGTACTACTGATGTGTGGAGCCCTTGCCCCCTCATCTGTCTCACTAGTCGAGTCCTGATACATGTAACCACCAATAAGATTGAGCTGGATGCGCAGTGCTACCACCAGCATGGCTCCAGCATACACCAACACTGATGCACGAGTGAAGGCTTTGATCTTTAGCTCTTCCCATAATGACAACTTATCAGGTGGATCACTTCGCAGCCTAATCACCAAGTCCTCTGTGTCTAAGATCTTAATTACTGCCTCTCTGATGGTAGGTATCAGCGAAAGTATCGTTTGGTTACAAGTTCGTTCCGTGCTCTCAAAATGATGCTGCCGACGTGTACGTTCCAAGAATTCTTTTGTTTCCTTCTCTTGCCACTCACGGAGTTTCTTTTGTGCATATCGTGACGCTAGAACTGCACTTCCAATTAATATTCCGCTTATAATAAACTTTCGCCTGTGACGATACAGGAAAGCTTGTATTCTTGCAAACATGGTCATATTGCTATCATTGCCTATTACTTAGTCACCTTAAGTAATTATTTATACAAGCTATATCCTATACCAGGTTGATTGTTCAGTTTATTCAAACGACAAATCTGATGATACTGCTGCAAACTGCTGTGTTTTCTCCAACCTATTAACAATAAAGTTGGTTGTGTCAATGAATCGTTCAACACAGTTATTTAGGCAATTCTCAGTGCGATTATCCAGCCTTGAGGATGGTTTATCAACACACAGCTCCCAACATGTGTCTGTCAAACCGTGGACAAGAAACTGTAAAGACAACACAGCCGTTAGTAAGTCATTTTCTTTGAAAAATAACAGTAGCGGGCGTGCATAGATCCTACTAATGTGCTCATACCTCAGTATATTTAACTTACGTAATTTTCATACCTGAAACCGCTGCTTTTGAGTTTCAACTTCAATAAAATGCTGAAGCTGTGGATCAACAGAAACAGCCGTATTTTTGTCTAAACTCATTATTTGCTTAAAGTACACTAACTCGCAAGTCACTTGGCATTCGCCACATACACCACACACTCCAATCCAGTCTCAGCAGCAAGCGGCAGGAGTGGCAACCACTGAATAAGTAATGTATCCGCAGTACCTCAAATCTGCTGTAAAATTCAAAGCAAGAAAATGCAGGACTGAATACAGCATAGATGCTCTTCTAATCACGTCGTAAATGTAAGATAAATGACTATAATGCACACATTTCCATTTGCCGTGTATAAATTTAGGAAGAACTGTGTTGGAGTGTCATTGGTTACCTTCATTAGTTTAGTTGGCGAAGCTGGGTAACATGACGATGAGATATATGTTTATATATACGTATATAAAACTGTTCCGTTTGCGTTCTGTAAAATTAGAAACTATATAGGAATATTCATTCTGTACATTTCATAATAAGACTGAGAAACATGTGCATTGTACAGAGTGTACAAAAAAGGTGTCGTTTGTGTTTGTCAGATGATGTGAATGTGTCAATATTTGACCCACAGTGTTGCGAAGGAATTCCTCTGTCACTGAAAATTATGGTTTGTGTTTCCATAACTGTAAGTATTTATGTATATTTTACGTATTATATACATTACTTGATTCAGTTAAGTTATTACCGTGTTTTACAACATAACTTGTTTTGCAGGTGACCGCTGAAGATTTTCTACCGAAACTTATCTGTACCCATTGTATGAATTTAGTTAATCGGTTTTACGAGTTCAGAGAGACGTGTATGAACACGTATATGAAGCTGATGCAATGTGCCAAGAGTCAAGACAGTTCCGATGTTACATCTACGACTGAGGTTTGTGTGTACAGTGTTACATCAATTTTATTTCTCTCCATAAATGTAGATAATGATAAAAGAAACACTAGGGTAAAATTCTAGTTTATGGGTGTACCGTGCTTAAAAGAAATAATTACCAGTAATCTTCCTGGGGTTAAATGGCGGCTGGTTGGCACGTAAGGCTGACTACCTCATCGCCATCTGTGAGCTGATTTTCTAGAAAATGTGGGAACCTCGACGTGTCACAACTCTGTGGGCCTCCACTGCCTGTTATAAGGATAGCTTTACTTTTTACTTCTTTCCCTCCCACTTTATAGGTTTTCTTTTCCACTGAGCTGTGCTTGGATGATATCACTTAAATAGCTGTGAAGGAGATCTGAGGAGTAGGAGAAGATGACACTCCACAGTGCCTCTCTGAAGTAGCATATTAACAATGAACTTTTATGTAAGGGAGGCACAAGGAGCTGATAGTTTTGTATAGTATTTTGCGACCGCTATCCAACCATAGGTCAGTGGAAGGTCTGGGAAAGGGAAAACCTGTATAGCAAGGAGAGGAAAATCTTCTAAAGTGCCTCAGTAAACTAGAATTGCTGTAACAAAGTTTTCTATTAGGAAAGTTACAATTGCCAACAACAGTAGATTGTTTGCGTGTATGGTGATAGAATATTTTTTCATGGAAATTACTAGCTTAATGGGTGTTAGAAATGAAGGTAGGTAAATGCAATGTACTTTTAAGATCGCAGAATTCTTTAATGCTGTTAATTTGGCAATGTATCAAAAATGGTAGAAATAATTTATTTGCTGAAATTTGGTTTAAGGACTAGTTTTTAATTTTTTCGTTTGAAATGTTGAATTTTTAGATTCCAGAACAAGATGAAGAGAAAGAAGTTTTGAGCTCACTTGAAGTGGTAACCGTTGCAGAGGTTCTCCCAGAAGGTGATGGTAAAGATATTATTGAAGAAAATGGTATGCAGGAATTGCAGTTTGTTGAAGACTCTATGGAGACAGTTGCTGTAATCTGTGGTGAGTTTGAAGAAGTTGTTGATGCAGCCCACACAGGCAGCACCCAGGAGGATATTGATGATAAGGAGGTGAATGAGTGTGATGAAGAGGAAGATTTTGTGCTGCAATTATCAAGTGAAGATTCGTATGATATATCCACAGTCAAGAAAGAAAAAATTGACAGTGATGGAATACTGGAAACTGACACAGGAAACCTTGAAGTAGGTTGTCTTGTGGAGTTGGAGGAACTCTCTGGAACAACTTATGCTCTGAAACCTTTCAGAAGAACTGAGGGAGCTGATGAGTTGACATCTACAATATCAGGTCTGCGACGACGATACAAGTGTACAGGATGCATCAGGGTGTTCTCCACACTCAGTTCTTTGGACAGACACTGGGACACATGTCAGCAAGAAGGGAACATGAATGTTGATCGGGAGCCAAATAATGAGAATGTGACCAAGGAGCAAGAAGTCAAGAGTGATCCAGAAGTGATGCCCAAGGAATGTTCAGAATCTGAGAAATCGTCAGGCAAGCACAGGCGAGCTCGGTGGGGAGAGGGCCGCAAGTACCCCTGCCCAACATGTGGTAAGGTGTTCAAGATACCAGCATCGCTGCGTAATCATGAAAGGGTGCACACGGGTGAACGACCATTCCTCTGCAGTTTGTGTACCCGTTCATTCACACAAATATATGCTCTTCGTAATCATGAACAACAGCATCGAGGGGAGTCTCCCTATCCATGTGAACAGTGTGGAAAGGGATTCTTCCGGCCTTCTGATCTTGAGAAACACGTGCGATCACATACTGATGAACGCCCATTCATGTGTTCTGTTTGTTCAAAGGCTTTCCATCAGCTGAGCGGACTAGTAGTTCATGAACGAATCCATACAGGTGAACGTCCTTATACTTGTTCTTTCTGTTCTATGTCATTCAATCAGTGGGCTAACAAGCAGCGACATGAAAAGACACATGCAGGTGGGACTAAGCCATATTCATGTGACACATGTCATAGAAAGTTTTCAGAACGGAAAGAGATGGAACTGCATCGTGCAGGGCACGGTGGTGGGCGTCCACGTGGATGCCAGTACTGCTCAAAATCATTCAGGAAGCCATCAGAATTGAAAGACCACTTGCGAAGGGTGCACACAAATGAACGCCCATACCAGTGCCAGCTGTGCTCAAAGGCCTTCTTTGTGCCACATGAACTGAAGCAGCACTTAATGGTGCACACAGGGGAACGTCCATTCACATGCCAGTTCTGTCTGCGAAAATTTAGGCAGAAAGGAAATCTGAAGAGGCATCATGAACGACATCATAGAGATGAAGTAGTGGATCAAGAGAAGGGGGCCCTTATCGTGGAGGAGGTGGATATAGATGACATGAAGCTTGCTGTGATGGAAACGGCAGAGTATGAGGAACCTCTGGTCACTGAATGAAGGAGCCAAGCTGCTAAGGAACTTACTGAAGTTATACTGCAGCATTTTAACAATGCTGATGGCATGTTTAAAACAGTATGTAGCCAAATTTGTGATATTTTGGGCCTCGTTTCCTGAAACCTTTAATTTATTAAAAATATTCCCATATATTGAACAGATACAGTCATGTAAAGATATTTTGAGTGCTGAGATGTATATGGATGTCACTAGCAAGATTTAGGCTAAGAGAAGGGTAGAGGGGTGTATTTGATAGGTCAGCCAATACTCGGATAAGAATACCAGCCAACTGTTTTATGTACATTTAATCCTCAGATGTCAGGTGTCAATTTTAAGCACACTGTTGCATTTATCATTTAATTTGTTATTATTTTTTAGTCTTATTCCTCATCTTTTATTTGATGTTCAGATGATTGTATCGTATTTTTTCATACATTTCATTTTTTACACTCACTTGTTAATGCTGTTTCAGCCACACACGGTCGTCAACAGGTACATGTATATGTTGTTGCAAATTGATGAACTGTATTCTCTTGTTGAGTGAAACATTAATTAAAAGCTGGAAATAGAAATTGGTGGTTGAGTCGAAGTTTTTAGCACTTTGAGGCTGATGAAACTGCTACACCTTGTGATACTCAGGTCCATGGTGTAGCTGTGTTGCTACTTTTCTTTTGTATTTAGTGGGTGTAGTATTTGTGGTTGATGGCTGAAGATTGTGTTGATCCTTCCTCCACCAACCATGAATGGTACATCCATTAATAAAAAAAAATAAAGCACAGCTGCACTAGGAACCTGAGTATAACAAGGTGTACAAATTCCATCAGCATCCACATGATGAAAGCATAGATTAACCTTGGATTTTAATTTTTAATTCACATTTTGCCCAACAAGAGAACAGCATAGCAACAAAATGTAGGTGTACTTGATGATAGCCTTGTGTTGACCATAACTTGTGTTATTGAACAGGGTTAACAAGTGACATAATGTGAGTATGGGGGAAGGGGGGAAACAGCCATATAAATAGTGGCTCTTGTTTTAAAATAGACACATTAACTATATAGTTTCGTTTCTCAGCAGTAACAAGAGCTCCTGAAACTCTGCTGTTCAGCAAGCTATGGCTGTGCGTAAAGTTTAATTAATTTTAGATACCCTTTTCTGGTCATGAAAAATAATAAGTTTAGGAGCATAGCAACATTGACCAAGACAGATTACACATTTACCTGTACAGTAAAGATTCACTGGTCTTCCATGAAATTACTTTTGTAAACCCCGGGTACAAAATAATCTGATGTTCTTCTGTCAATTTGTGTATTTATATTTGTTCAAATGAATGCTGTAACCTTTCAGAGTTTTCCAGTATATAGATAACTGTCTTCTGTGATGTGACACCATATAGCCTGGTATTGCTTCAGAGGAGCATACTGCCTCCACTTTGAAGGTTGGGGGATAAACTGAGCATAGCAAAGTGTTGAAGATATAGGAAAAATAATGGAT
The DNA here is from genome assembly GCF_002891405.2 of Cryptotermes secundus. Lineage (NCBI taxonomy): Eukaryota > Metazoa > Arthropoda > Insecta > Blattodea > Kalotermitidae > Cryptotermes > Cryptotermes secundus. The sequence continues at coordinate 1,130,076 of NW_019726223.1, forward strand.
AGTCTAGGAGCCCTTAATGAAGCAACTGAAGAAAGGAGAATGGGAAGGAATGTGATGCCATATAAAGGGGTGTTCTTTGCAGTAGTAGAGAAGTGAGAGAAAAAAGGCTGTGAATGACCAATGGAGTGTCTATGACCCTGCAACTACCACTTTTTCCCCAAGCTTAACTTTTCTTCGCTTAAGTTGGAACCAATAATTTCCTCTGAAATGTCGGTGAACACTTGCCAAACTACATTCACATCCCAGAAGACACTGCCATGGGAACTTCAAATCTCATGTGTTTTTCCCATATATATTGCATAATTTTTGCTTCTTAAGTCAGAATTTGAGTTGTGAGAAATTATTTTCATGAGCAGTTATTTTATAATGTTTTCATTCAACTGTAGGTTGGAATGCATGATTCTTGTTCAGAGACCCCATATGTGAGTCTGTGCCGTCACCTCTATGTTTCTCCTGGCCACATAGTGCTTGATAAATTGGACAGCAAACATAGTCACCCGAGGAGGGTAACTAGGTTGCCTTAAGTTGCCGCAGTGTAAACCCACCTTAACAATGCAAGTAAGGAAATGTTCATCATGGTTGCTCACACATCAGAAATTTATTCCTTCAGTTTCTGGGCAGACAGAGGCGTAGAAGATCAATATGATTGTAGCTGAGGGGGCTGTACAGGCACAGAGAAGTAATACATCCATCACAGACCTGCAAAATTTCAGTGTGTCACAGTGGCATGGCACCTAAAATTTTCATGATGATACTTAGAATTTTCTTCCCATCATATTATTAGTATAAGTGCAAGACCCGACAGTGCAGTTGGTATAGCGACTGGCTACAGGCTGGACAACCAAGGGGTCGAAGTTCAAGTCTCAGTGGGGGCAAGAATTTTCACTCCTCCATGTCATCCAGATTATCCCTGGGGCCCACCCAGCCAGTGGAAAGCAGGGGCTCTTTCTCTGGGGCTAAAACGGCCGGGGCGTGAAGCTGGCCACTTACCTCCAACAACTGCTGAGGTCAAGAAAACGTGGGTCTGTACATCCACTCCCCAATATGGCTTCATGGCATAGTGCTTAATTAGTTAAGTACAGGAACAATTTTACTTTTATGACCCGTTGAAGATGGTCCCATTTTTATCTTTATCTTCTTCCCTCTATCTCCCTTATGCCTTTCTATACCTTTTATTTGTTTGTCCTGTCATCATTTCCTTCCCCTCCCTTTATTTAAGTTAAAACATTTCCCTCACACCTGGGCTTTCATTCTATTTATCCCATTTGTAACATTATCTCTGTCCCTTCCATCTCCTCTAATACGTATTTTCCCATCTTCGACCCTCTCAATCATGATAAAATATTTCCCTCTGTTCCCTTATATTTTTCCCCCAATTTCCCTTTTATTTGTATATTATATTGTCATTTCTCTCCTCATATTGTAGCAGTGACAGAAGATAGTTTATGTTTTTCCTGTATTCTAGCAATGGATCAGTTGGTTTTCCCCAAGCATGCACAGAAGTGGCTGTTGTTAATAGGCCCGTGTAGATGGTTGTTGACGATGTCAGAATTCTCACTTGAGGCATATTGTTTCTTCTTCTGGCTTCTAGATTTATATGAATTTTTGCAGGTCTGATGTATCATATCATGGATACATTCCTTCTCATTTCAATGATACTATAAAATTCGTATTGTTTTCAACATTCATGTCTTTCTGGCCTCATTATTACACATTATCATTGATGTGCTATTGCATAAAAGATTTTATGTTGTGTACTTAATGCACTGGAATTACATGACTGAAATCTGCACATCATTTCTGGTAAAAATAAATTAATGTAAGAAAGCAAAAGTTGATAAAATGTTCTGTTTAATGATTAGATTTGAACTGAGAAATTTCCAGGTAAACTTTCCCTTATGTTGTAAGGAAGTATCAGTGACAAACAGCATGTATTGCAATGTCTGACCACCTGATTCAACCCACTGTCCCTCCAGTGGTCCATTATTGAATAGGACACCACAGAATGTCTTACTGTGTATTCCCTTACATGTATGTGCTGAGACAGCATATTCTCTGGATATAAATATGTGCAACCACAATGCTTAGTTGCATGAGTCCATGATGATGGAAGCAGCAACAAACCCTGGAACCTTGGATACTAACCACATACGAACATGGCTGATCAGTTGAGAGGACTTCATTTTGTCACTGTGACAGTTTTAAATCATATGTTAATTAGTAATTTACTGTTCTGTGCACACAAATGTAAGGTGTCAGATGTAAGAAGAAACATCAGCAAGACATAGGTTTGAGAATAAATAAAAAGAATGGTTTTAGCATGCATATTGTCATTGATGATATATCTTTGTGCGGGTTTGTCATGGTTAACTTTCCATCTCAACTTTACTGTCTTTTTCTGTGAATCTGTGTTATCCCAGAATCATAATAGGTAAGTCATTAAAGTAACTGATTGCAAACTGGTTGGTTAGGATTTGATCCTCAGCAGAGGCACAGGGAATTTTCATCACTACAACCAGAACGCTGTGGCTCACAAAGCCGCATATTAAGATGGAACCATGTTTGTGAGTAAAAATTGCAGAGACATACTTTCTTATTAATGTGTAGAGTGGAAAGCAGGACACAACTGTGGCTCCAAATATAGGCAAGAAGGTGTGAAAGAATGGCAGCGTTATTTTTCAAGGCTTGTAAAGATTAGGTTGTAGTATAAGCCAGTCAATATTTGTGGTCATGCATAAATCTTGTGACTTAATGTGTAATTTAATACACCATTTTTGCATTTATGGAGTCTATAAGGATGGGACATGGGCTAGAGGGACGGGGTTTGATTCCTGGCAGGGGAAAGACATTTGATTCTGCCCCCCACCGTCCAGACTGGCTCTGGCTTGAGCTATGGCGCGGCCTTTTTTTTTTATCTAATACATAAACTGATGAGAAAAACGTATCCCGGATTTTTAAATTCATCTTAATATCGTCTCTTATGGACAACACTTGTGTACTATGTATGTAAAACATTTTTTTATTCTATAGATACATTGCTAGGAACTTTGATTTAGAGAATTAAATTGTATCTGTTTGAAGAGAGATTTTGTTTTCACTATTGGTGAACCTGAGGAGGTGCTGGTAGGGGCTATTCAACTTGTTGCCGATTAAGAATTTGACGTTCGTGAGTTGAGCGTATAAGTACGTTCTCGGTTTATGCGGTAAAATAGCGACTGTTATCAGCTCTTATTACGTAAGATTTGTTAAATTCCGGCAATTCAGAAGGCAAGCATGATAAATAAAATTCTTTCGACGTAAGTAACGCAATTCTCAGCAGAGCAAACTGAAAGCCTATGTAATAATTGTGTAATGAAAAGAATGATATGGAGGAGGTATTTTTCAGATATTGATAGTTTTTTACATTAGGCTGAACAAAAATGAACGTGGAAACTCATCTTGTTGTTAAGGTAAGATGAAATGCAATTTCATACTTCACTTCTCACGCCAGTCGGGTTTAGAACGCATTCGCATGACTTCCTTAACTGTAGAAATAGTTTTATTTTATTTATGTGTACCAAATACAGCAGTAATTTATATTCATTTAAACTAATCCAGCCTGGCACAGAATTATCAAATGGTTGATAAATATGAAAGTGTTCGCATTTTTGAGTAAATTCAATTAATTTGCATTGAAGTGAACCTAACCTGTTGATGAATGCAGATCTTAGGTAAAACCCATCCTTAAACTGTTCGGAACTATACTAGTACTATTGTAGACCCTTGCTCCTGTCTGTAAATGTTTCTGAGTATCTCATAGGTCGTACAAGCACAAGAGGCATAGGTATACGGTCACTGTGTAGTAAAGATATATCTATTCATATGCTGGTAAATATAGCAACCAAAAACAGTCGAAGATAAAAGTAGAGTGGTTAGGACATCGCAGAGATGCAATACCAAAACAGTTTATCAATTCAGGCATAATTTTATTGTATTTGTTGTATGCATAAGAGTGAGGGCATATAGCCCACATGAGAGAAATCAGAAATGCATGCAAAGCATTAGTATGAAAACTTGAAAGGAAGAGACCTTTCAGAGGACTATGGCATAGATGGGAGGCTAGTATTAAAATTGATCGTAAATGGAGTGGGAGGATATGCACTAGATTCATCTGGCTCAGGATGGGGTATGCACTGGACTGTTTTGTGCATGGGAATGAACCCTTGGGTTCCATGATATTGGTTGGTAAGCTGTGTATCAGCGGGCATTTTGTATTTGCTGTCAGCAGTGTAGACTACAGGATGGGAGAATGGGGACTGAACTGAGGTGGCACAGGATAGGGACCAGTGGCAGGTTCTTTTGAGCACAGTAATGAGCCTTTGGATTCTGTACAGTGCTGGGAATTTTCTAAGTGGCTGAGCAACTTGTAGCTTTTAAAGAAGGACTCAACTAGTTAGTTGCTTACTTTCTTACTTGGTGTAGACTACGATAAATTGCTGCCCATGAAGGATCCAGTCATGCCTATACATGAATATAGATTTGTGCATGGTAAACAGTTCTTCCTGTATATAAACTTGGGTATTACAAGAGCGGACTATAATTGAAAACATTTTGTCATTTGTTAGGCTCCACCAACTGTATATTATATACCAGATTTCATCACAGTAGAGGAGGAGGCGTCAGTAATTGCCCACGTTAACTCAGCTCCAAAGCCAAAATGGACACAACTGTCACATCGTCGGTTGCAGAACTGGGGAGGGATTCCTCATCCAAAAGGAATGGTTGCAGAAAAGTTGCCTGAGGTGAGGCTTTTTTTTTCTCTCTCCCCCACCCCCAGAAATGTCATCAGGAGGGATAGGAAGCAGGAGGAAACAGAGTTTAATATTTTTATATAGGCCAATGTGTTTTCTACAATGAGAAATGTTAAGTACTCAGAATTGATAAGGGATGTTATCTCTCTAAAACATCTTTGAGGGTACATCGTAACTTGAGTAGATAATGTTCTAAAGGAGGTCAGTAAGACCTCTGGTATGGTGATTTTCGTTCACATTGTATGTCGAAGATCTAGTAACTTTCTAATGGTAATGTAATGATATGTGTATGGCACTGTCTGATGATGGGGATGAGCCCTCACGGGTGTTTTAGACAGTTTAATGTTATATTTCAAACATTCTTTTGTCTCATGTCTCATGTACTCTGAAGCATCCTCTTCAGCTAATTCTTTCAACAAGGTGTTTGATGCACCATACAGAGTTCTTCTACAAATCCATTTCTTAACCCATCTTCTTTTCCTCTTTTCTTTCTTTTCAAGACTGTTTTGTAGTTCATGAAGCAACAGTGCACCAATTAGCAGTGTGTATGCTTAGATTTGTGATCGTGACATCTTCAATTTCACAATGCAGATTCACAAATACAATTTAAAAACAATTGTGCTCGCTTGTGATGGCTTCAAGTACTTTGTGCATTTTCCTCATGTGATTACAAAGATAGCTTCAAGGCCACGCCATAGCTAAAGCAGTTAGTCACTGGCTTCTCACCGCAGCGGCCCGGGTTCGATCCCAGGTCTGGTCATGTGGAATTTGTGGTGGACAAAGTGGCGCTGGGGCAGGTTTTCTCCAAGTACTTCGGATTCCCCTGCCAAACTTCATTCCACCAATTGCTCCACAATCACCCTCACCTATCACCTGGGTCTGGTAAAATAGGCCGCAGTACAAGGGACTTAGTCCCACCCCACTAGCAATTTAAAAAAAAAAATGGGTTCAAGATTAAAGGCTTCAAGCACTTGACTCCTGTAAACCATCCCCATGTGAATTAGGCTTAAAAGATTTTATGTTTTATTAAGTCTGGTCTTGTGGGTTGTGACAGCATGTAGTCTTATATGTGGCTATAGAAGCCATCTAAATTTTGCATAAGTTGAAATCATTATGGTAATACATGCATGTGTGCTTACGTCTTTATAAGGAGAAAAAATTTAAACATGGAAAAGTGTTCAATGTAAGCTTAGAAAATTACATTTCATGCCTTAATCCTAGTGTTATTCTGGTTCACTGAAGGAAAATTTTTGGTTGTGGATGACAAAGGACTCAGTTTGCATAAGTCAAGTCTTGCATAATCTTGGGAGAATCGGTACTCACATTGCCAGCCCAGAAGGCTGAGGTGGAATATTTCTCCAAAATATCACTATCTCTCTATAAGAGAGATCAGAAGATCAGGATCTCAGTAATCACAACCATGGAAATATGAAGTATTTTTAAGGTGTTTCACATTGTACTGCTGCATGCTTCCAGAAGTGACCCTGCTCCTGTCTGTTTTTTGTGACATGAGATTGTTGTGCTTGACAACATTTTTTGAATTGGTAAATATTGAATAGGCCTTTACTAAATTCCAAATTAAATCTACTGGAGAGTGTTATCTTCTGGGATGAAACGCAGTGTAGTTTAGTAGATGTCCCCCAACGTTTTGGGCACACATACTGCCCCCATATCCATTATCGGAAAGTAAACAAAGGAAGCACCATCAAGGAGCAGGCAGCAAGCAGTGTCATAGAACTGTTCAGTAGATGACATTTTTTCACTCACATTTTTAAATATAACAGGAGTACTGCCATTTCTCATTAAATTATTTATAATTTCTTCATTTGATGCAGTGGCACAAAATAAATATTGAAGTAAATAGGCAGTTATTTCATCAATATATATTTCCATCACTGGGCAACACAAGATTGTTACAGTCACTTTAGTCTTTATTCACAACCTGTTTTGGCTGTATATAGCCATCATCAGGTGTCCTTGCTATGCAAAACTGTTCAATGCACTGCTTGTCTCAATTTTAAAATTAAAATTGCGATCAAAATTAAAATTAAAATAGGTCAACCTATTAAATTTAGTAAAAACGGCTTTGATCTCTTTGTGGGATCTATTAGCATAATCTTTGGCAGCAGGGGTGTGTTTCATGTAGTTCATTGATTTTGGTGTGCACGTTGATTTCTTTTAAATATGATTAGGTGGTGGCTGCTGTCAATTTTGCGTGTTAAATCAGTATTAAAATTTTAATTTCTCCACAGTGGTTATTGGTGTTTACACAGAAGATTGGCAAGCTTGATTTGTTTGGTGGGAAACAACCAAATCATGTGTTAGTGAATGAGTATCAGCCAGGTGAAGGTATCATGGTAAGTCAGTCAAGCATTTCTATTCCCCAGTCTGAATTCCATTACTGACTGAATTATCTTGGCTTATTGGTAGACTAAAAGGCAGCTCATTTGGGATACCCAGTTACTTGAATATTTAACACATACAAGTCAAAATTGTTACTGTTGTGTCAGCCAAATTATGAGCATAATATTTTATGTTGCAGCCACATCTTGATGGACCACTGTTCTATCCGACTGTGACTACAATTAGCTGTGGGTCTCACACTATGCTCAACTTCTACTGCCCTCACCAGTTGCATCAAGATGTACAGCCTGTGGTAAGTGGTAAGACTGTGTTGTGATGGCAGACCAATTAACTCATCCACTGTTCCTTCTGTGATAAGTGCTGCCGGTAACCGGCAGCTTTCTTTGTGTATAAATATTGTGTGTGAGTACAGCAGTCATCACAAACCTCTGATGATGGAGACAGAGAAAGTCTCTGAAATGTCAGATACTAACTCCACATTGATGTGGCTGATCACCCTAGAAGTCCTCATTGTATGAGTATACTGTTGCTGTGAAAGCTTCAACTCAATTAGTATATATGTGTTTAAAGTTTGTCACATTCTTCATTAATAACACTTTCTGCTTCATGTATTGAACATGGAGGTCTCTCATTACTTACTTAACTACCTGATGCAGCCTAACAATTCTTGCATGGCCTGTAAGAGTACACTCAGTTCTACTGTAAGTATCTGAGCTGTTGGCATTAAACTGTACAGATGATAATCCTACAGCTTATTGCCAGTTGGCTATATCATTGGTTCATTTATCACCATATAAAGCGAAACCCCCTGAAACCAAACAAGCTGACTTGAGCCCCAACACTTCTGACTTATATTTGGAAGGTGCTGGTTGGAATTTACATGCCTATCACTAGTCGCTACAACCCTGGGTGAGCCTTGGCTTCCTATACAACCAGTCTGCACCACCAATGTGTACTTCCATAGAAGCAGATCCACGTATAGTCACCCAAGGCTGGTTGTTAGGTTTCTGAACAAAATTATTTTAACAGGATGAAGTTGTTAGCCTAATGGCCAACCCCCAATCTGTAGGACCAGGGTATCTCTCTTAGTCTGGACTCTACCTGTTGACCTTTCCAGCATGAGTGACCCTACTGGTAGTTAAACTACTGCTGGCATAGCTCTCCAGGTCACAGAGTCACGCATGCCCCACCACCACAATAAGGTAGAATTTAGGTTACGATACTGACTTACTTACTCACTCATGGAGCTGAGCCCTTCTTGAGCCGCCAGTTCTGCAGCTACTCAAGAATTTCCCAGCATTTTATGGAACCCGAAGGTTCATTTTCATATTCACAAGAGCCCTCCACCGGTCTTATCTCTCTATGATCCACCTACGACTTGGTCTTCCCAGTGGTCTCTTTCCTTCTGGCTTTCCCACCAATATCATACATGCATTCATCGCCCCCATTCGTGCTACATGCTCTGCCCATCTCATCCTCCTTGACTTGATCATTCTAATTATACTTGGAGAAGAGTACAAGTTATGAAGCACTCCATTATGCAGTTTTCTCCAGTCTCCTGTCACTTCATCTCTGTTCGGTCCAAATATTCTTCTCAACACCCTGTTCTTAAACACCCTCAGTCTGTGTTCTTCCCTTAATGTCAGAGACCAGATTTCACACCCATACAGAACTACAGACAAAACTGACTACCCTGACATTTTTCTTAGTCACTCCATGAGAATGCTGTACTTTGAAGTAGATCCCAACTGCCTCCTTTCATGTCCTTTCCAGTTCATAATTTATCAATCATTATGTAGTGTATATACTGACAGCATCATTCATTAAGCCATAAAAGAACTGTACAAATAAATAAATAATATTATTCAGTGCATTGTTCTCCCTCATCTGCATTCAGTTTCAGTGATTACAAGT
>NW_019726223.1:1140441-1221337 GCF_002891405.2 Cryptotermes secundus
GCTCGCATTTATACAGCACTTGCTGTCTAGCCCACACCCAGATCATTACACGTGCTAGCCAATCAGCGCTCTGCAAATTTCGCTCCTCCATCACGCATGATATAAAAGGCGGAGCACAAAGCTCGCAAGTAGTCAGTGACCATATCAGCCAGTCAGCTATCACACTTCATACAGAGCGATCAGTCTTTGGAGTCATTGGCACTTCGCTGCGTCAAGGACGGCTGCCTCAGCTCTCCAGCGGTCATGCCCAACTCACTGGGAAACTCGGCTGCCTCGGCTTGCCGGCGGTCATGCCCGACTCACTGGGCAACTGGCGCAGCTGCTGCCACTCCAGCGACCGGCCTCCACAACTAGACTTCTTCCTGCAACCACGCTCTGTGATCAGGCAACTTCCGACAACTGCCGCACTGTGGCCAGTCAACTAACTCAGCTGCCGTAACACTAGTCAACACACCGTAGCCAACATTTATTTCTACTGGTGCACGCAGCCCTACTTCACCGGCCAAACATCCTAGCCGAACAGCTCTTTTCAGGGCCTACAAACTATTCGAAGTGGTTTGTCTATTGGAGTATTGACAGTCCCACAGTATATAGTCTGAGATACTGATAGCATTCTTAGTGAAGTATAAATAAACGCTACAACCAAGCTAATATTAAAGCACTGAAGTGCTTTATTTCTTATTCCTGAATGCAATTTCCTTCTATAGCAATATTGCTCAACTGATGTGGAAGTGTTTCCATAATTGAACATTAGTCAGTAAGTATACCTTTTAGTCTAAAGATGGGAACATTGTTTACCATTGCAAGACAGAGTGGGCCATGGCCAAAGAGTGTTTTCATTTTTATTATTGTTGTTATTAAATCTTTTACCATGCCTTGCAATATGCATTACTAAGTTCCTTTTAGTCCTTAAAATTCCTTATTTTCATTTTAAGTATTTCCTGTCTGTTTTGCCCTCAGAATAGAAGACCAAGTTTCACATCAATGGAAGAGTATGGAGAACATTTTTGTTACAGGTTGATAATGTAATACTTCAGTCACAAAAAAGAATTACCATATTTACCCAAACTGAAGATGAGTTTGAATCTGGGATAATGCCCCCACCCACCTAAGAATCATGACAGCACATAATAAGTCATTTAATATATTAATTTCATAACCTTCCTCACGTTTAGTGTCTGCACCATTACCATCCTCATAAGTGTGACTGTAATATCTCTTTATGGGGAATTACCGCTTTCACTTCACAGCTAGCTCATGGTTCCTGACCTTGAAGTATTTCTCATTCTCTGTGCTGAGAGCACAATGTATTAATTTTAGCTCATACTATTACAACTTGAAAGTGTTTAGCATCAATATATGTATATCAATCAATGTACATATATATATATATATATCCTCATACTTGAATTGCTTGTGCCCTTTCATTTTTGTTTTATACCAGAAAATAAGGGTCTTCTGTTCATATAATTAGAGCACTTTAACCTTCTGAGGCATGAAGTGTGTCTAGCGTTTAAATGTTCAGGTCTTGCCTTACAGGAAACACAATTTCCCCAGTACAAAGATCAACCAATTAATGTTGTTTAGTGAAGGAATCAAAAGAGAATTAGTTCATTTAACCTTCTGAAGCAGGTTCAATTCATACCTCACAGAAATCACAGCACATCATTACAAATACCAACTCATTAAAGCTGTTAATTGTGAGTAGCAGATGGTGCACATACAGTGACAGCTGTCCTTTAAAGGGCTAAATGATGTTACCAGTTTGGAGACTAGAAGAAGGCTGACTATGTGGATATGGCCATCTTGGGCAAACAGTAAAACTCGCTTCTCAGATATGGATTGTCCTATGAAAACTGTAATTCTAGTTTTCAGTGACACTGGAAAATGGGAATGTCATTTGTGGCTTCCCGCTCCTTACAGTAACTGGTATCATCAATCAGACCATATTTGGACGGAAGAGGGATGAAGTGATAGGAAGTTGGAGCAAACTGCATAATGAGCAGATACATACATTGTACCCTTTTCCAAGCATAATTAGAATAATTAAGTCTATGAGGTTGAGAATGCCACACACGTGGGAGAGAAGATGAGAGCATATAGGATTTTGGTGGGAAAGCCAGAAAGAAAGAGACCACTAGGAAGACCTAGACATTGGTTGGAGGATAATATCAAAATGGATCTTTGAGAGAATGTCATATGAACTGGATTGATCTGGCTTAGGATAGGGACTGGTGGACGGCTCTTGTGAGCATGCTAATGAAACTTCAGGTTCCATAAAATTCGTTTTGTGTATATGTGCCCTGGAACGCCTCTATGGTCTACTGGTCAGAGTTCCTGGCTACAGATCCAGGGGTCCGGGTTCGATTCTCGGCGCTACCAGATTTTCTGAGAAGTAGTGGGTTTGGAATGGGGTCCACTCAGTCACGTGAGGATAATTCAGGAGCTATTTCAAGGAAATAGCGGCTCCGGTCTAGAAAACCGAGATTAACGGCCGTAGAGATTTTTTTTATTGTACAAAAAATATTGTAAATACAAGAAAGGCCTAGGCATTGCCCATCCGGTCTTCTGTAGCACATTCATATAAATATCTTATTCTATAATATCGGTTACCGAGCGATTCTTAATATAGATCATAATTTAAATCTGAGAGTATACTGTTAATAATCAGTACAATTACTTCTTTTCTCTTTTTGGGGGGGGGGTCCGTGGGGATTCGTTGTGCTGACCACGCGACACCCTCTATCCGCTAACTTCGCCGACAAGCGGTGGTCGCTCGGTCGGTATAGTTCGCTTGAGGACTAAAACCACGGAGTTTGTTTTTTTTTATGTCCTGAAACGCATTGTATGATAATGTAGACTGCACGTTTTAAAAAAATTGTATACAGTATACTCCTGATTGTTTGTCCCAATGAAGGGAAAATGTTATACGAATAATCGAAAAACAAGGATATTCTGAAATCAGGATACGTTAGAGAGACCTTGATTATTGAATAGAGAAATCAGAAATGTGCGCATAGTACTCGTGTTATTCAAATCTCCCAAAACCCGCAAAACACGTGGAAAAATATATTTAACTTAAAAGGGCCAATCTCGATGAAAAAAATAGCCGGACAGTTCTTCGTAAAATCATATTAATACTCAAAACTTTTCGTTGAGTTAACCATACACACGTAAGCAAAGAACCTCTGCGTCATAACCACGTTCAAGGGGCCCAAGGCACAGGTTGCCGTCGTCAAGATCGTTAAGATATCATGGTTTATGATCGTTGTGCGAGGATTTGTGATGTATTTTTGGTCTTTGGTATTGGTCCCCGAAATATAATGTGATTTGATTCGTTAATAATTTGACATGGCTGTTATGTGGAGAAGGGAGAAAATAACTTGGATGCTTTAAAATGGAAGAATTAACGAAATGGTGTGTTGTGTACAGTTTCGGGAATGTCCAATACGATTTTGTAGGTAAGGGATAAATAATATTTTATACGTAGGCCTTGAAATACTTCTATTTTGTATTGGATCACGTGCCATGCCAATTAGGTTTGGATTAGTAGAAATATGTTTTGGGATATTATCCATTGCTATGTCTTTATCTAAAAACTGTCCTGTTTATTTTTCAAACACAACTTTTTGGACACTGGATTCTTTCTCCATCTTCAAGTAAAACCTACTCGGTTGGGCCCAATCGATGGAGCTAGTCCATATGTCCGGACAAGACGATGGATAATATCCATAAAGATAATGCTTGTACTAATGTACGGTCGCCACAAACTTTTAGTCCTGTGTAGATTTGGATTAGCTTCACTACTCCAAATTAGATCAATAATAGTTATACCGTGTGGAACTGTCCAATTTTAATTTCTGTTGGGTCACACACTATCATGTCTGAGATTTTTCATGTTTTTTTTTTTCTTGGCCCCTTCCAAAAGATGCAGAGATGGTACATTAAAGTAGATGAATGTTGTGCAGTTGACTCAGCAGATCAGGCGTTAAGACTACTGACTTCGGATATGTTATTGTGTAGGAAGAACTTAAATATGAAGCACCTGTTCCCCTTCCAAAGGAAAATAATGGCTTCATTTTCACTGTAAGTGGTTGCTTCCGTGCATAGGACGGTTTGATGTAATTGGAAATTTTGAATGTCCTCTTACAGGTGTAACTCTTTGTTGGTAGGAGTCAAATGTTATCCCATGAAGAAGTTTCTGTGGGTGTAATGAAGAACCTGCCCATGTGTGAGGACCAAAGTGAGGAGTTTCCCGGAAGTCCAACTCTGCCTGGTGACTTCAAGAAACTGGACACTCATTTTGGGGTGAGTTGCCAGCAGATTCAACTTCGACTACACATTGGCCAATAGAGCAATTGATTTTTGGTTAATAGACTAAATATTTATAGGTGAACTGTAATTTATGATGTTCTGTTGTTTGCAGGTCTGCAAGAAGTTCTGTTACCTACTTCCACTGGGTTTGAACTGAACAAGGAGGATCAAGGAAGCCACCTCTCCCCCCCAGCATGGATGGCCTACAGTGGGGCTGTTGACTTGAGCCAAGGGAGGGAACCCGGAAAATTCTGCCGTCTTCGTGCATACCAGTTGTGAGGAGTCTCCAAAGGAAAGGTGTGACATGTCTGTACCAGTGAGTTTTGAAGTTTCACAGTGGTGAAGGTTTGTATTGTGATTTTCTGGGTTATAACTCTGTGTAGCCTTCTAGGTGGGTGCCAATCCCAGTGTGATAGAGCATGTTGTTTAGAATTTGACAGAGGGCTGCCTAGACTATGCATAATACATACTTGATGATGCACTTTTGGTAAATCTATCATCCTAGTTGTTTCCCATATGCATGGTACAGTTACATTTATGGATATGAGTTAGACTTCATGCACAATGAAAACCTGATATGTTTACAGTTCATAATATCTAAAATATTTGCAGCAAACATTCATGTGCATTAGTTATGGCAAAGTGTTTTTGATATAATAAATATTTGAACACATTGATGAACAGTTGACAGGCCTGGAGACATTAATGAAGGAACTGCTATGCCGAATGGTGAGTGATATCTGATTCAGAGCTGGCAAGGAGTATAGAGAAGGCCACCTATGTACAACAGCAGTTCTTAACCTTGTTCATTATGCATCCTAATCTTGCAATATCATTATCCCCCACCCTTCTCCAGAGAATTAACTTTTTTAGTTTTAATATTATTGTCACGTGTTGGGTGTTTGTAACGCGACAAATAACTTCATGCCGTTTTCGATCTTAGCGAATTTATTGCGCACTCGCTCATACACTTACACAGTTCACAATTTCACAATCACTGCCATCTGCAGTATCACATTTACTTCTCCTGCTGTAGTCACTTCCATTCACTCGATACAACTCAGTAACAACTCGTAGCTGCTGGACTTCAACTTATAATGAATACTCTCTTAACACTCTCTCTCTCTGACGAATACTCCTCATTATGTAGCTTCCACACTGACAACACAGAAAACAGTTACGTGATAGCTACCACTTTGCGTAACGTCATGTTTACTGATTCCCTACCAATAGTCTCTGCATGGACTCGCCTGTTGTGTGACATCACAGCCTAGTGGTGAGGGCTGTTTACCGAGCGTTGCGTAGTTACGGGTATGTGATGTCACTCGCATTTCCTGTTGTGCAGTCAAAGCATTCACAGAGTTGTTGCCTAGCAACGTGCCAATACAATCTGCAACTCTCACGTTGCGCACGTGCCCCGAGGCCTCTGTGGCTAAATAGTTCTTGCATAGAGCCAATGTACCACAGTATTTTTAATAGAAGATAGTTTAGTAACTCATGGGGGCATGTGGTAGGGTACTTGGTTGAGGCACTATTCTACGAGCCAGAAGGTTGCAGGTTCAATTCCCACTCAGGTAATTGGATATTTCAGTTGACCTAATCCTTACAGCCGCACTATGGCCATGGGGTCGACTCAGCCTCTAACAGAAATGAGTACCAGGAATCTTCCTGAGGGGTAAAGGGCTGCCAGTGCATAAGGCTGACAACCTCACCGCCATCTGTGAGCCGATTGTCTAGAAAATGTGGGAGCCTCGATGTCTTACAACCCTTTGGGCCTCCATGGCCTGTTACAAGGATAACTTTACTCCCCCCCCCCATAGGTCATTGCCAGGGTTTACTTTAAATACATTGCATTTAAATTGCAAAATTCTGAGAGAAACAAAAGAGTGCATTAAAGCATATAACTAACTAACTTCATGGAGCTAAGCCCTTCTTGAAAAGCTGCCAGTTGCACAGCTACCCAAGAATTTTGCAACATTTTATGGAACCAGAAGGTTCATTACCATTTTCACAAGAGCCCTCCACTGGTCCCTGTCAGAGCCATATCACTCCAGTCCATACCATCCTATCCTTTCTCTAAGATCAGTTTTAATATTATACACCCATCTGTCTTGGTCTTTCTAGTGCTAGTGGCCTCTTTCCTTCTAGCTTTCCAACCAATATCACATATGCATTCCTCTTCTTCCCCATTCGTGCTACATGCCCTGCCCATCACATCCTCCTTGACTTAATCATTCTAATTATACTTGGTGAAGTGTACAACTTATGAAGCTAATCACTATGCAGTTTTCTCCAACCTCCTGTCACTTCATCTCTCTTTATTCTCCTCAGCACCCTGTTCTCAAACACCCTCAGTCTGTGTTTGTCTCCTAATGTAAGAGACCAAGTTTCACACCTATACAGAACCACAGACAGAATTATAATTTTGTATATTCTGTTTTTTATGTTTTTGGACAGCAGACAAGACAAAAGGTTCTGGATTGAATGGCTGCAAGCATTACCCAAGTTCAGTTTCTTCTTTATTTCCTCCTGAATCAAAATTTGGTATGTTACTGTTGCTCCCAAATATTTGAACTATGTAACATTTTCAAAGGATCTGTTAGCTATCTTTATGTCACGATTTTGCTCTGCATTCTGGTGACGACAGCAACGTATACTTACATTTCTCTGAATTTACTTCTAGACCAACCTCCTTAATAGCATCAATTGAAGTTTGTGTGTTTTTCTTTATGGCATCTTTGTTATCTCCCTGTAGTTTCATATCATCAGCACAGACAGCAGCTGATCATTAAAGCATATAAAATGTGCAAAATATGTAATGTTCACAATGCCATGAAACAAACATAAGTAGAATAAGGAAAAGGGAACCTTGAGGTGGAGAACAAAAGTTAGGAGCCAAGAAGTATTAAAAATGTTAAAATTACATATCGGTTTGAACAAAGTAACATTCATATAACTTGTGAGGTGTTACTGGAAAGTTCCTGGACTATTTTTTTTTTTTTGCTAGTTGTGTGGGACTAAGTCCCTTGTACTGCGGCCACTTCTGGCCTATTGTACCAGCCCCACATGATAGGTGAGGGTGATTGTGGAGCAATTGGTGGGATGAAGATTGGCAAGGGAAACCAAAGTACTTGGAGAAAACCTGCCCCAGTGCCACTTTGTCCACCACAAATCCCACTTGACCAGACCCGGGATGGAACCCAGGCCGCCGCAGTGGGAAGCCAGTAACTAACCGCTTGAGCTGTGGCATGGCCCTATTAGTGAAAGAAGATGACAAAGGAGGCCAAGGGTCACACTTCCACAAGCCTATTATATCAGTCTGCCACATGACACTGTGCTGCGAACATGCATTGTTTTTACACGAGTGATTTTTCAGCTTCATGTTTCATTTCGTCTTTGATGGATGACAAAATCGAGCAATGTGTCTGCATCAAGTTTTCCATGAAGCTTGGTAAATCAGCTGCTTAAACCGTTGAAATGTTTCATGAGGCTTTTGGGGAACATTCTTTAAGCTGGACAGTGGTTTTTCAGTGGCATTCATGTTTCAAGGCCGATCAAGTGTCAGGGCAACCAAGCACAGGCAAAACAAATGTTGAAAAAATTGGAGAACTCATCAACAAAGACCATCGCCAAACAATCTATGAGCTCGCAGACACCGTTGGGATCAGTTATGGAGTTTGCCGGGAGTTCTTAACAGAAAATTTGAACATGTGCCGTATTGCTCCTTCATAACCACTGCTGTGAGAACCATAAATCCTGCCTGTTAAAAACTCCCTTGGAAGGGGGACTGATACAGTCTGTTGAAAGTCAACCAACTTTTGGAGGAACATGTCCTCGAAAACGTCCATTGAATTTAAGTGGAGTACATGGCATCATATCCCAGAAACTAGAATTTTTCATGATTAATTAAAGTGTCCATCAAGGGCTGTAATGCAGGCTCTGTTTGCCACCTGCTTTAACTTTGGTTTCCTGCTTGGCTTATTGTTAGACCCTGAAGATGGACGTCATATGTTCCTCTAAAACGTCAGTTGACTTTCATTAGACTGCACAGCATTATATCTTCAGGATTTAATAGGTTTGCACAGTGGGGCTGCCTCCTGGCTTAGGACAGTTAGATATAAGTGGAAGGATTGAAACCCTCTTATAGGTGTGACTCCTTGTTGGCAGGAGTTCTCTGGCATTCCAGTGGAGAGATTGCTGAAGAAGGATGATCCAGGAACCTCACCCATCTCGCCCCTATGCATATCATCTTTGAGGAGACTGTTGGCTTGAAACTGAAGGACACACTGGAATCTCTCCCTCTCACGAACTACAAGGAATTGCTGTAGGAAAGGTGCGTGTCATATCAACCTAATTTTAGGGCATGGTGCTTGGAAATTGGCAATCAGGATGCTGCTTCCAGTTTGCATAGTACAGTGGAACCCCCATTTAAAGCCCAGTTTCAGTGATACCAAGTCAGTAATCTTAGTGTTAAATTATGTACATGGAGAGTCCTGTCTTCTGGGATATAATGCCATGTAGTTCTTTTGAAAGTCAGCTGATGTTTCAAAGGAATATGTCACCTCCAGCTTCAGGGCAAAAAGAATAAACCAATGTGAAAGTGGGTGGAAAGCAGGTGCAACATGTTCCTGTGAAACACCTGATCTTTTAAATGGCATACATAGCATTATGTCTCAGAAGATAGAACTTTTCAGCAGAAATTAATGTTTAGGATTTTCTATTTAAAAATATTAATATTTATCACAAATTTTCATAAAGGTGAAGTATTCCTTTTCTGAGTTTCCTTTTAATCTTAAAATTGTTGGAAACTTGGCTTTGAATTTTAACCAAGCAGTCTGTAAAGATAATTTTCAGTAGGTAACTGATTATTAGGAATTCCAAATTCCATTGAAGTTTGATATAGATATTCTCTGTCATATTGTAAGCTTCTTAAAATCAATGAACAGTAATGCAAATCAGTACTAACTTCATGCGCTTTTCTCAATTACCCGTCTTCATGTGAAGAGTTGATCAGTAGTTGTATGTCCTTCAGAAATCTATTTTGTATGCGGAACCAGCTATTGGTCAAAATTTTATAACTTATATTTAGTAATGATATTCTCCAACTGATACTGCATCCTAATTTATCACACTTTTGAATTATGCTGATGTTGATGCCTGAATCTGTTTCCACAACCCTAGCCCTCCTTCATACTTAATTAATTCAGCACAGATATCTTCCGTTGGTGCTTTTTAGATTCCTTATAGCTTCAAAGCTTAATTTCTTTTCGACACTTCAGCATGTGGTTCAGCTTTCTGATGTACCATATCCTTCTGGTGTTTTGTTGTAATTGTGTGTGGTGCTGTGATGAATTCATCATCAGTTATATCATAGTTTTATAATGGTGTTAATTAAATTGGTTGCCTTCCTTAAGCAAAGCGCATGGTGGGTCATTGTGTTGAGATACCAGTCGGTCCATAACTTGGTGCTGATAGGTACCACACTGCAGTAACACATTGTAAAATTGGATATATCAGAAAGAGGAAAATGGGAGAACTTGTTTCTATATAGTTACTTTTGTTGTGGTGGCAATGCTTCCATTTACGGACAGTTTAACCATCCTGGCCTCTGCTTGCCTTATTAGTGGTGAAGTACATTTCATAAATGGAATTTGGTAGCTTTGGTGCATGATCCTTGGTTTATTTCATAACTTTCAGTTACATGAGTTACTGTTAAATGGTAGGGTATCTGTGATTGGGGAATTTAAAAGTGGTCATGGCCTAGTTTAAGGCATTATCCCAGCAGTTGCACAGAGTGACCAGGAAAAACCACAGAAACTTCAGTCAAGATAGCAAGCTTCTGGATCAAAATTTGAACCAGGACCATCCTGAATATGAAGCAGACCAATAAATGTGGTACATTTCAGCACAATATAGTGTGGTCATGTCATTACCAGAGAGGTAGAATGGGTCTATAAGTGGCCAAAGCACTGGTTTAATTTCATTGAAACTTGGTATTGTAGACCTACACTAAATTTTACTAAGCCACTTTGGTTTTCTTTTGATGGGAATCATTGAGATTTTCATGAATTTAAAAGTTTTGTGTCCCTTGAACACAAAAAAAACTGTATGACCTCTGTGACCCCAAATTCAAAATCCTGGATAGAAGTAAAACTTTCAAGAAAATCACTAATTTGAAGGGAAAGTTGTTCCTGTGCTTAATTAATTAAGAATCATGCCATGAAGATGTATGGTGGAGTGGAGGCAAGTGGTGAGCTTCTAGCCTTGTAGCCCCTGGATATATATTAACAGTAACTATTAAGTGTAGCGGCCTCCGTAGTCTAGGGGGTAACATTCCCACCTCGTGACTCAAGGTATGCGGGTTCAAACCCGGCAGAGGTCGTGGAATTTTTAAGGGCGGAAAAATTCAGGGAACAAGTCCTCCAGGAGGGACTTTAAGCCGTGGGTCCTGTGTCGTAGCTTTACAGCACGTAAAAGAACCTCATGTCTCAAGGGGACCTCTGAGCCAAATTCAGGACTTTTCCCGCCCAACAGTAGTCTCTAACGCCTCTGGTAGATGGGGGAAGCATCAAAATACCACTGAGCCAGTAGAGGCCGAACTCGCTGGCTGAGTCGGGACTGATGGTACGCACCAGTACCGGTAGGGTATAGAGACTGGTAAAATATCACAGGGGAACGCACAATGGACCAATATCTGGTCTAAGTGCATGGGGAAACCCACCCTCTCCAATAACAACAGCAGCAACAACAACTGTTAAGTGTGGACAGTGAAAATGTAAGTGAAACACATGGCATGTTTGGTTTCCGCAGTTTATTTTGAAATTATGAACTAGACAGTTAGGGCTTCATTCTCTGTAGGGGTATGGAGTTTCCTCTTTGCAGTCATGTCTAGACAGGGTTATGGGGCACACCCAGTATCCTGTTGAATTGGTAGTGTGGGTATTTGCTTAGAGCATGAAGCTGCTTACACATCTTAATTTAATGCCATGATTAAAAGTGCTTGGAGTGTGTTTAATGTGTTACTGTTTCATCTTAAGGAGCTTGTTGTCACTTCTGGAGAGGGAAGCAGCACTGAAAATGTCTGATATTGTGTTTTGCTGTTTGTTCACAGTAAATGAATACATCAAGAGACAAGAGTGCAAATCAGGTGTGATGTGTGTATCAGTTGGCTTATGGAGACAAGGTAATTGAGTTTGTAAGAATTGCAAAACATCTTATACAGTTGTTTCTTCCAATTAGTAGCATTTCTTAGGATTTTCACTTTATAAGATATATAAAGTATAGGATATGCTATCTGCACAACAATCAGTATTCAAAACAAAGAAGACACTACTGCATCAACATTTGCTTTTATTATTATTATTCACTTTATGGCTAAGTTAAAATGTTGGAACCCAATTGTGTTCAGATAAATAGTGGAATTCTGTGATACTATTTCGTAATTAGAATGTTCATGAAACTAAAGATGATGCCATGTCAAAACTCAGGCAGTGATAACGTTCTCAGTATAGTTTCTTGGCAGGGGGGAAGTTACTGCCTTGTCAGCATATCATTTAGAATGGGTGAATTCTCATAAATTTTAGCACACCAAAAAGATCAGGGATCAAGCTTCATACACCACACAGAATAAATACATGCTCAGATTTGTGGCACTAGGTCATTAGTCAGAACCTGTGTTGGTATGAACTGTATGAGCACACGCATTTGAACATTAAAGCTTAAAATGCCCCCCCCCCCAATACTTGCTGAAAATCAAATATTGGAGATACGAGCAGTTAGGCAGAAGAAAATATTATTGTAGAATTCTGTCATGTACGGTTGTACTTACCTGGGCAAGTGGTCTACTAGGAATTTTCAGTGCCAGCTTAGAGTGTGGTTAGGTTGCCATATATGTCATTAGGGTGAAGCTACCGACATGTGTCCCATACTCGGTAGCAGTGATATACTGGCTACTTATGTCTATAGACTGTAGGCTGTGACGTAAATTTCCAGTTTTTAAATTTACTGAATTCAGAATCAGATCTAACTGCCCTATATGTATAAGCCCATACGTAACATCAGCACGGGAAACTGAATGCTACTGGTACATTCCTTTCGAATTACCAGAAGTTCTGGTGAAATTCCTAAATCAAAGCCTTGGATTCTGAGCATAATGCATTTATATAGGTGGGGTAAGCTGATCACAGTGGCCTCAGTCTAAGGCATGAACCTTAGCCTGCACGAACATTGGGATTGTGGGTTCAAATCCCACTCAAGGCATGTGTCTTCAAGTTTATTCTGTGTGTAGGGAGGAGCCTTGCAATGGGCTGATCCTCTGTCCAAGGAGTCCTAGCGACGGTATAGCTTAAGAAACTGAAAAAGCAGCCAAAGTCCATAAGGGCTGTAGAGCCATAGATAAATAGGGGTAAGATAAAGGTAAAGTTGTCCCAGTGCTTAACTAATTAAGCACTATGCCATGAAAGCGTATGGGGGAGTGGATATATAGATCCACATCTTCTTGACCTCAGCAATAGCTGAGAGGTGAGTGGTCACCTTCATGCCTTGGCGGCTTTACCCCACGGTAAAGCCCCTGGTACCCACTGAATAGGAGATTGGGTGGACCCTAGAGCTGGTCTGGAAAACCTGGAGAAAAGAAAATTCTCAATCCTACCGGGACTCAAACTGTGACATCTGTCGTTCAGCCTGTAGCAAGTCACTGTATTAACTATGCTGTCTCAACTCCTATATAGACGAGGTAACTGATCTTTTGGATGAAAGTTTCACACTGAAATTCAGAACATTCCCATTCTAGCAGAAGTCTGTCAATGCTCTAGAGGAATGTTGTCACCATGATTAGGGTTGAAGGGTAACCCAAGCAAGAATCAAGTTGCTGTTCAGCTTACTCTTCAGTCTTGAAAATCATGTCATAATGTTAAAGAGAATGTAAGGGTAATTTGAAGTTCTGGACTTTGTTTGCAGAGACATTATTTCTTTGTGTTGTGAGCATGGTACTCGTGAGGAACTATATTAAGGGCTTTGTCACTGCCAGAAATGATTACTGATTGATTTTATTTGCAATTGAAAAACTTCCTTACAGCATTTTATGTTTCACAGCAATGTAGTGCCTCCATCTTAAGTTACTTGTATAAAGGGAATTTCCTTCAACAGAGTACCAGTAAGTTAAGATGGAGTAGTACATTGCTATGAGAAGTGTAACAATACTGATTTTGTTCTGTTTGTTTCCAGGTTGTGGAGAACACTGGGAAGCTTATGGATGGCTTCACACTGGAGAGGATATGTATGGGGGTGCCACAAAATTTAATTTCTCAGGAGATAGTGCGCACAAAGAGCTTCAATTTCTGCCAGCACCACATTTCTTCTAGAACTTCTGCTTTTTGTCTTCCTTGTAAGTTGCTAGTATGCATGTGATGCTACACTGTATTTATATATAATGCACAGGCAGTGTACATGTGCACATATTTATGAAGTTTCAAGACTGTTGTAATCAAATTTTAAATTATATAATTCACAAAAAGTATTATGTATATACAAGTTATTACTCTTCAAGAATGTAATGAAGTTCAAAAGAAAGGAAATGAAAGAAGTACTAGAGGATTATAAAGGAGAAAGAGGAGGAGCATAAATGGAGGAAAAGATGGTGGGAAAAACTGAAGCACATTCTGCGCACTATCTCGTAGAAAATGAAATTCCGTGGCACACTCGTACATGTCCTCCTCCACGCCAGAACTCCGATACCTCTCATCGTCCTCCCTGCAATGCAAAAATAAAAATCTCACATTAGTTTTCATTATCCTCTACAAAATAAAATTACATAAAATTTCCCTCAATAATTACAGCTATTTATCACAAATACCATTGGCTTCTTTCAGCCATCTTCTGGGGACTCTCACCACACGCTGTTTTTAAACTTCAGCATGTATGGCAGTCCCTGAAGATCACTAAAAGTAACCAATACGTGATATAGTTGCACCTGATACAGTGAAATGCTGAGTACAATAGAACTCACTCAACATGTATAAATACAGAAGCACACATCTACTTTCAATTTAATATTCAGACATGTTTATAACTTCAATTTACCTTTTTTCCTCAATCCTGCATGCCAAGGTTGCCCCGTGTTAATACTGCACATGGACCTGGTCACCTGCAAAGCAAAATATTAAGTTACTGGAACATAATGTACAGCAAAATTAATTTTAATAATTATTTCAGAAATCAGTGTCTGTAGTTGGAACTGAACACCAGGCTGATACATTAATCACTAGACCACTGGGGTGGCTCAGGGACTCTTGTCATTACTCTTCACTTATGTTACACACATGGTTACTCCCTCTCTCATAGTGGGGAGAGCCACATCTACACTTGGTTGGCTGATGTGAGGATCACCAGGAAACCGCAACTCTCTGGAGTCATCAGAACAGGCCCTCAACCAACCATAGACACAAGTTCCACGTGGCTCCCCCACTATAAAACATGTGTAAAGTAGGCCGCACAATGTCTGCAACATGATGCAAAGAAAGGAGCACAGCTACAACGCATGAGATTATGAAAACCACCACACACCAGTCTGAGTCATGATGCTGATGAATTATGAATGAAGCAAGACTGCATCTTCTGTCTCATGTCTTGATGCTTGTTTTGGTGTGTGGCCACCCTAATGTAAGTAGATTGACAATTCCTGAGTCACCCCACTAGGCAGCTTACTGGCCTTGGGTTCAAAATGTCTAGGTTAGATTGACAATAATAAAAGTATGTTCTTATAATCACAACTAATCATGCCAAGATGATAATACAGTCAGTTCCCAAAACACTATGCACATCAAATACCTCAGAGAGTTCAAAAAGCCTATTACATCTACATTTTCAAATGGTAACTTCATACCATTCAACCATTACTGGTGCCCAGCCATCCTGGGAACCTGAGGAACATGGCCTCCCACCCCACCCGCATAACATTCCTGTTCACTCATCCCAGTATGTTGCATCCTCATTCTACCTGTTATACAAAGCCACTTACATGTTGACAGCTTGTACCGAGCCTTGTGACCATCTCCATTTTTCCTTGGAAATATCTATAAGCAAGCACCCTTGCATATTGTGCCTGCAGGGTAAAAAAAGAAAGGTAAAGCTGTCCCTGTAACAGGCAGTAGAGGCCCACTGGGTTGTGAGACGTTGAGGCTCCTACATTTTCTATACAGTCAACTCACAGAAAACAGTGAGGTTGTCAGCCTTACACACCAGCCACCCTTTACCCCCAGGAAGATTCCTGGTACTCATTTCTGTTAGAGGCTGAGTCGACCCCAGGGCCATAGTGTGGCTGGAATCATTGGGTCAGCTGAACACCAGTTAATCAGTTTAATGTGGGATCACATTACTCATGCTCACTAGTTCAGACTATGTCCCACCTCCCACTCCCTCCAAGCAAACTCCTCATGTCTGATCCCTACCTACATCCGCTGATACCCTTAAATCCAAACCCCCAACCACAGTACTTATGAGCTCAACCTAATGCCTTAAACAGACTCTTGACTCATCCACTGCCTAGAGATGCAGTGTTGGACCAGGGGTACTTGAAGCGTCACAGAGATACTACGTGTATTGTCAGAGGCCGAAAGAGCCTAAATAAAACTTGACACATTTCCTTTGTACAACTTTTTCTGGTGCATACAAATAAATAAAGTTTCTTCATTTAAGCTCTGTCCTGTTTATGATCCATTGTAACACAGTCTACAGTTACAAATCTAGTTTCCAGTCAGAAGGGGTATGGCTACTGAAAAAAAGTCAAAGAAATATTGGCTAAGAAGAATGAATATAACATGCTTGAGGCACCATGCCTCCTAATTACCTCCTCTTGCATCCAAACATGGGGTCCAGTCATAGTGAAGAGCAGCTGATATAACACCTTTAATTTGTAGTCTTCTTGTAGATGGTGCACAACTGACAAATGGAGAGGAAGATACTGAGTGGTCCTTGTTCACTTGACATCCTTCAGATTCTACTCCAGGACTGCCAACATACAGTAACATTTATACAGAGATATAAACACTGTAAATCTCAATACCATATTATAACTGGTCATGTATGTAAGGGTTGGGCCATAAAAACTGGCGCCCTCACTACGACCTTCAATGATCTATTGTACTTAATTTTTTATTTTATTGAAATGCACTGAACTGTGAGTTTGCTATAATTCAAGGTTATCCAACTTAAAAGACACTAACCTGTAGTACACAGACTCCCAATAGTTCTGTGCAATAATGGGATGAAACTTGGTTGTAGCTCTCAGGCTGAAGTCAAATGGCTCATGGATGTTGTAGCGGGGCATAACACCATGTCAAAATGGTAATAATTACTGATGTTTTGTCTTCAGTACTAAAATAGCATGAAGCCCCTCCTAAATGTCAGTAATCTTTGCCATTTCAAGATAGTGCGATACCTAGGGACTCAACAAGGAATATGAACTGCCATGAAACCTCAAGTCCTGTAACATCTCGGTGGCTGCTTCCTTAGTCCACCATGGCTTCTTAGTGGGGGCAAAAATCAGCCGTCAGGTATCTGCCCCGAACTGTGCTCCCAAGGTTCCAACCTAGCCTTACCGTCCTGCTCAAACACCCTTACTCTCAAGAACAGCTTGTCCATCAGGCTGTAAATACGAATACACTCTATATTAAAAATGGTCATAATTTATGATTTTCTTGAAGTTCATCAACCTGTGAGTTTGCTAATTCAAGATGATGATCCACTGGCTATAGTACCACAAGAGACACTAACCTTTGGTAAGCATGCTCCCAGTAGTTCTGTGCAGTAAGAGGGTGGGTAAAGTTGTTGACTGCCCTCAGTCTGAAGTCAAACGGCTCTTCCTGGATGCTGTGCAGTGAGAGTGTCTTGGGTCCAGGTACAGCAGCATGTCAAAATGGTAATGATTCACTTAGTGGTGGGTGGAGTCCAGCTGGGTCCACTAAGCACGGCGGCCACTGATTGGCCTATTGTACCTGCCCCAGGTGATTATGATGATGGAGAATTGGGTGGAATGAAGATTGGCAGGCGAAACCGAAGTACTTGGAGAAAACCCGCCACTTTGTCCACCACAAATCCCACTCAACCAGACTCGGGATCAAACCCAGGCCGCAGCAGTGGGAAGCCAGCGACTCACTGCTTGAGCTACGGCGCAGTCAAATGGTAATGATACTGATGTTTTGTTTTTGATACTAAAATATGACGTAGGAAGTTCCTCCCAAACATTAGTAGTCTTCACCATTTCAACACAGTGCTTGCCTGAACACAAGCAGCTGCTACTTCAGTCTCCTCAGGGGTACCTCTTTAGACCTGTCAACAAATGATAATAATTAAATGAAACCTCATATAATCCATCTGGTCAGTTCTGCAGACCTGCTCAGACTCCTGCCCTCTTCCAGACCTCTGCATCATGTGCCCCAGAGCAATGTACTTGAGATCCTCTCCTAAGCTACCTGCTAGAACCTCTGACCACACACACAAGTATCTAAGCATTTTTTAAACTGTTCATTCATGAATATTTTTATAATTTTAATTACTACTAATATGCCATATTTACATGTGTATCACATGCCCTCATGTATGATGAACACACTGATTTTTGGAAACAATTCATGGTAAAGAAGTCAACAAAGTCTTGAAAAAAGTTCACATCCAATTTAAAACCAGCTAGATTTATCATGTCTACAGAATAAATAAATAACAATAAAAATAAAATGAAAATGAAATACAAAATGGCTTTAAAATGTTTTATATCTTTCGTTAAAAGTTAGCAAACACCTGAAGTACAAAAATTATGATTTAGCATATAATGCAATTACAAAACGAGAATAGTACTACCTCGCGCAATATTTTCTGTTTCTCACCAGCAACAAACAATCTCAAACACTTCTCAAAGGACTGCTTATGGAAAAGACAAGAATAAATAAAGCTTTGTCACAGCACACCCCATTCTGATGGAAATGTTAGCTGGTAATAGTAATTTTGTCGCACCAGTCAGCATTTCTGACGTGCACTGAAATCTGCCAGTTCATCATATGAAAATGAAAACACACCCAAAATGACTAACGATTCCTAGGCTATTTTAGTACCAAATGAGACAAAGATGTGATTATGAGTGGAAAGTGTGTGAGGACTGGGAAGCAGATTGTTGTGATTTATCTGAAGGTACTATACCAGTGCCTGCTTATAAAGTAAAACCTCCGTGGCCTTTAGTCCGCAAGTGAACTATAGCAACCGCCATTTGTCAGTGGAGTTAGTGCCAACTTTTGCAGACAGAGGGTGTCGCACTGTCAGTGCAACGGATTCCCACGGCTGTTAATCTCGGTTTTCTAGAACACAGCCACTACTTTTCAATTTAAATAGCGTCTGAATTATCCTCACGAGGCTGAGTGGACCCAATTCCAGACCCCCAATTTCTCAGAAAATCTGGTAGCATCGGGAATCGAACCCAGGATTCCGGATCTGTAGCCAGGAACTCTGACCACTAGACCACAGGGGCAGGCAGTGCCTGCTCATGGGGGAAAAAAAAAAAACTCAGTCAGGATAGCCCAGTAGCCCTGAAAATATTTAGATAAGACATCTCCAGAGTACAGCTCACAGAATCTTAGTGGTACATCAACTGGTAAGGATCGTGTGCTGTGAAACATACCTTTAAGTACAGGTCATCTTCATGGATGAACTTCTGCATACAGCAGAAATCACTCAAACATCAATGTCATCCTTCACCACTTGTGATAGCAGTATCTTAACTGACACCCCTCTAGATCTGTAACAATCACATACAGCTTTATCACAATCATAAGTAGTTGTTTTTAGTATTTATGCATTAATGGGGTGCCCACAGAACTTGAAAATGTATCATGCTGTACATCACAGGAGACAAGGGTTCCCTGATTACTTTGGTTACTATCATCACTGTGATTGCTGTTCCAGGCCATCTATGCAACATGAATACACTTTACGAAAAAATGCCAGAATCCAATTCTGAAAGAGAAACTCAAGTTTCACTACATTTATGTGAATGATATCTGTTTCCCGTTATTTATGGTTTACAACAAAGCTGTCAGCAGCTCAAACTATTTAGCACCAAATGGTAGGATGAGACAGTGTCACGGCATTCACCATCGAGAGGCTGAGGAAAACCACAAGAAACCTCAGTCAGGATAGTTAGTGTTTTTGCCAGGAATCAATCCAGGTACATCCTGAATACAAGTCACAAGCATTACTGCCTGAGCCACTTCACTCATAGTAACATTTTTCAGTAGGTATTCATATCTGAAACGTCACATTCTACTTGCAAGCCTCTGAAGCCTGAACAAGCTGTGTACTGAAAAAAGGGGCATGGAACTTTAATTTTCTATGTAAGATTTTGGTTTCTCACAGCAGTGGTTATGGAGACTACTATCGTCTGGAATATAATGCCATGTAATCAACTGAAAATCAACCGACATTTCAGAGAAATATATCACCTCCACCTTTCAAGCTGGTATCTTGCTCAGCTTATTCTTCAACCCTGAAGATGGCCACGATGTTCCTCTGATGTCAGCAGACTACAAGCAGTCTACACAGTGTTATATCCCAGAAGGCAGTACTCTGTAATTTTCTAATTAATGCTGAAATACATAATTTCAGAGTTTTGTGGCCTCCTCAGCAAGGGGGAATAAATTTGATTAATTTAAATTGGTGGAGCTGCATGAGAAGCATGATTTGAAGCCTGGAGTTCGTCCAAATAATATTTTATAAACTCTACTCCTACCTCACAGACAAATTGCTAGGTCTCAATTACTACCACCAATCAGTTATTGCTGCACAGGTAAATAATGGCTGTTTCTTGTTGGAATCATATGTCATGTACTCATACATACACTGAATGCAAAATATGGTTTCTGAATGTTAAAGAAGGGGGTGCATATAGATGCCACTGTGAATTAAGTCAGAGTTATGTTACAACTGACGGTCAGTCGGCCAGTCTGTCTTGGTATCGAGCACTCTTTCGGGACTTAAGACCAGATTTTTATTTCTGTCAGACAGCTGGGGGTGTGTTGATGTGAAGCAACCTCTCTCACATGAGCACGGGTCTGTCGCTTACAACTACTGCTAGCCCTCCCAGCACAGTCATTCTTGGTTCCAAGTCCTGGAGGACTTGTGACCATATTTTATTGTCTCAGGTTCGAGACTCCCCCAACCCGGAGAGCCAGGTCCCTGTACGTATATTCCCCAGGAACAGGGTGGCCCAGTTATAGCCCCAGGCACTGAGTTCCCTTTGCTTGCCTCCTATGACTTGCAGGGCTATGGTGGTCTGTGAATTAAGAATAAAGAAACTAACTCCATGGAAACATGGGGACTGAGAGAAAGAGACAGACAATAACGACAACATAGCCAACTTATGAAATATGCTGTATGTTAACTTAACCTCATGACTTACTATAATGTAACTGCTACTTCACCTTATAGAAACTAAAGGTAAAGTTGACCCTGTGTTAAATTAAGCACCATACATTCTTAATCTTCGCACTGGATGGAAGTGAAAGGTCACCTGCATGCCCCACTTTATCTATGGAAAAAGAGCCCCTGGTACCTTTTCGATAGGAGGCTGGATGAACACTGTGGTTTGTCTGAATGCAGTAACAAAGGGAAAAATAAATCTGTCACCTCTGCCAGGAACTGAACCCTCGTTTCTTGGCTGTCCAGCGTTTAGCTTAGTTGCTAGTCCAAGATACCGTTTACCATTCACTAGAACCATGACAAAATTGATGTTCAATATTTCTTTGATTAATCACTGGCCAAATTTAATTTATTTCGAGCAGAATTTTCTGAAAATCCATTAAAGATAAATATTTTTGGACACAAGATGAGAAGACACAGAGTTCTGAAGTGCATGGTAGCACACACTCTTTGAATTTTGTTCTCTAAATTTCTTTGACAATGTAAGCTTCAGTTTTTACTTTGTACTGCCATTCCAAAATATTTTAGGTTTTTCCACTGCAGTAATGCTTCTGGCATGTATTCGGGAAGTGTCCAGTTCAAATATCGGTTGGGACACCAATATTTATTAGCATCCTCGTGTTCTTCCTCAGTCCCTCCATGCAAATATCAGAACAGTACCTTAAATTGGACAATACCTGCTTCCATCCACGTCCTTTACAATTCATCATTCATGGGTTCCAAATCATTTCACACTGTACATTCTGAGTTACTGATAGCATTGTTAAATCCACTATAAATAAATAAATAAACAAAGAACAAGCAAACGATCGCTTTGCCCTGGGGGGAACCAAGTCCAAGTTCTGAAATGTACGCAGCCCTAGGTAGTGTATAACATAACCATGTTCTACTTTCTTAGCTGTAGACAGACATAGGATGAGACTAAGTCACTTGGTACTGTGGCCACAAATAGGCCTAATGCACCAGTCTCTGGTGACAGATAACTGTGGAGCATTGGTGGAATGATAACTGGCAAGAGAAAATGGAAGTGTTCCCCTACCCCAGCGCCACTTGGTCCACTATATGCCCCACATGGACTACCCTAGAAACTGGCCATAACTGAAATGTCCAGTGCAGAAACAATGTGGCTACGCCTTAACTAACTCTCAGAAAACAAAAAGCATGTTTCTAATCCATTTAAAACTACACAACAGCATGGCCCAACCTTCACCATTAGTTCACTTGAACTACACACATGGGACTGTGTACATACAAGGAATGGAACACTAAATTCTGGACATAACTAAAACACCCAATTTTTGTACTGGACCCTTCAATTAGTACCAGTGGTTGGATGTTTAAACTATATAATTTAATGAATTTTTGCTTTCGGTGCATGCCATTATGATGACCACAGTGTAACCCTAAGGCCTATTCTTCACTGTTAAATTCTGTAGTACCCCCTGCAGAAGGATCACTTCCCTTGCCGAAGTGTTACGATGCGATTTCTTCCACTTTTCAAAGAAATCTGCATCATTTAAACTCCTCCCAAACTTACAAATAACATTTAATAACTCAGTTATGATTATACTGTACCGAACATAACCTGATTTTACCATATAGTAATATTTACATGAGGAAATCCCGCGATGTGATGAAAACTCAATCCAATATAATCCACCACAATCACAACCTTGTAAATAATAATAACAGTGTCGATTATGCTCTTGGGTCTTTATTTTCTATATTCAAACTTTTACTTACTTTTCGAGATATATACAATTACCCTATTTAATCTATCTTCCACAAGCTGACCATCGAGCACAAATGTACTTTTATTCACGAGATGCATATAATTTTCTTTACCTGCAAAATTTTACGTCAACACATTTTTCAGGGCTGTTACTGCTGTTCGAAGTAGCATGGAATTTTCCAAGTATCAATTATTTAACTAGAAACAAAAAGATATCAAAGCTGAAACCTTTCCACGATTCCCTCGTGGTCACACCGATCACGCCCGATCACGCCCATCCATTTTCATAATGGCTGACAGCGTGGCTATCACTGCCATCTATATGTTAAAAAAAAATTTCCTGGTACCAATTCAGGCATCGGTAGTTTGGTCCATATCCAAGTTCACTTTTCTTTCCACATCATCTCAACCATGGGATTTACGTTTCTTCTTTCTTCAGGAAAAGACGATCGGGGCCATGAATTGAAAACTCATCTAGTAGCAAGATTACGAATGCGTAGAACAGTACATCCACTTTCCCTTGGCTGGTGTGAAAGAGAGACAACTTTTTACTTTTACCTTACTTACTTACTCACGGAGCTGAGCCCTTCTTGAGGAGCCGCAAATTCTGCAGGTACTCGAGAATTTCCCAACATTTTTCGGAACCCGAAGGTTCATTTTACGTTACTCGTGTAAACAATCTTGCTTGGTATAAACCCTGGAAAAATTATAAATTATGATCTCGTTCTCCACACGCCCAATAACACAATTTCTCGAAGAATCATTTTATGGAACCAAAACTTTCACTGTCATTTATTCTAGGTTCCATCAACACAATTTCCTTACGAAATGAATAACTTTATATTGTTTTTTTACTTTACAGCATGTTTCGGCCATTTATGACTATCATCAGGTAAATCATTTGACATTCACACACTGCTTCTTCTACTATTTTTTACCTACGTTGGCCAATGTTTGCAATTTTTGGGGACGCTCATATGCGTTATTCACAGTATCAATGCCAGATACAGTTCATATGATAAATTAAAACATATTAAGTTAAAATTAATTTCAATTTAAAATTAAGTTAAAATAAAATTAAGATCGATTAAGTATTATTGTTATTTATTAAAATTTCTCTTATTGTAGTGTTTAAGTGCTGGTGGTTTTTGGTCTCTCATAAGAGATCTGCTTTCATATCAAAGCATAATTTTGTATGTAAATATATTTATTTATTATTATTATTGCTGTAGAATCACTTCATACGTCCCGTACATTTCTGATATTTCGTTATCACAGAAGATCCACACTGTAGAGTTCCTTACACACTGAACATGGCGGTCTAGCGGCTGGCATCCTTGCTTTCTGTTCGGGACGTACCGGATTAAAGTCGAAGCCCCGACTCCAGCTATCCTCACAGGTAACTGCAAATTTCTCCCTGTGCTTAACTAGACACAATACCATTAAGACGTATGGAGGAGCAGAGGTATAGTACTCCTTATTCTTAACATAGGCACTAGATGGATGTGAGTGGTCAATTTCATGCACCAGCCGCTTCAGCCTGGAGAAACAGCCGCCGGCACCTGCACGGCAGGAGCCTCTTTGAGCTCCAGAGTTAGTCTGGATTCTGCGAAGAAAGGAATATCAGATTGATCCTGCCAGGAATCGAACCCCGACTCCCCAAGTATCCAGACGATCCAGACCACCCCTCGCCTTTATACCGAATGAGTCGTTCCGATTCATGATTCTTACTGGAGTTTCTTTTTCCGTTATTTTCCTCAATCCCTCCGGGCAAGTTCCGGCACATTAGGCCTACTACATTATATTAAGCCAAGACTGCTTCCTTCCAAATTCCATCCAATTCACTGATTATGATTTAAAATTTATTGTCTCTTGGATTATACCGTGTAGTCTGATAGTTACCGAATTTTATGAAGAACCTAATAAATCCATATCATACATCGACCATGAAGATGGAAGCAGTATGTTCCTCCGATACATTGGTGACTTCTATAGGCCTATAAGGCGTCATGTCACAAAATACGTTAATCTTCATAGTTACGTTGTGAGAACCTCAAACCCAACATAACCAAAAACGATCTGTTTCCATGACACTAAACCTGCAGTAGCTTACGTATGCCCCAGGAATGAGATGGCGTTGCTGTCAGTCTGTGATGGAGATAGCCGTGTACTATACACGTATTAAATTCCCAATATACTTCAGTCATTCATCCTCTGTTGGGAAATAAAAAGATACTTACACAGGAATTTGTTCGGTCTCTCACAGGGTGGAAGAACCTTAGCATAACTGTGTGTCAGAGTAGTCACCTCAGGTGCTCACAGTACAATGGTAACATTCAGCGTTGCCGACAGCTAACGACAGAGAGACCACTGTTGGCAGATTCACCTACCAGCGGACTTAGTGCTACCTGCAATTAGCACAGGCACATTCATAGTCTCAAGCAGCACCATTAAGATTTCATGGAATACAGACAGATGTGTAGTTTTTTTAAAAAATAACTAAAACCAGTCTTTTCTTAATATTGTAAAACCTACAACAGCTTATGTAACTACTGTGCCATATGCTCTTGGTAAGACTGAAATATGTTGGGCTATTGTTGGTTATTGTAAGACAATCAGTCATATCACAATATGGCTATATGACGCCTCCTAAGAATTTAATTATTGTTAGTTAACTAATTACATAAAATGAGCCCTTCCTTAGAAGCTAATAGTTATTCAGTTTCTAAAAAAATTTATTGCCCTCTACGGAACCCATACATTCTTTAACATATTAAAGATAACCCACCGATGGTCCCTACTGTGAACGAGATGAATCCAGTCCACACACTTTTATTTTACGGCTGTAATGTCCGTTTTAAAATTATCCTCCCATTTAATCACAGGTCTTCCTAGTGGATTCCTTCCTTCAGGTTTCCCTACCAAAACTTTCTATGCAAATTGTTACGAACATATTTTAAGAATAACACGAGATAAACTCCCAAAGATAATATTCAGTTACAAAATCAGAGATCACCGAAGTATGGGATGACCCACAGGTAGATGGAGGGACATACTCCCTTTATGTCGGAAACATGCCAATGGTCTATATTATTCAAGTAGAAGAAGAAAACGAACTTTGTATATTTGATTACAAATTTTGAAGTTCCTCCTTATTAAATTATCTCTGCCCTCTTATTATTTATACCCTTCTAGGTTCAAATATTTTCTCCAGTCTCTAGTTCTTAAACAGCGTCAATATATGTGAATCAGTGTATACAAAAAAAAAAAAAAACTCCGTGATTTCAGTCCGCAAGCGAACCATACCGACCGAGCGAGCGACGGCAGCTTGTCGGCGAAGTTTAGTGCCAACTTTTGCGGATAGAGGGTGTCGCATGGTCAGCGCAACGAATCCCCACGGCCGTTAATTTCGGTTTTCTAGACCGGAGCCGCTATCCTCAATTATCATCATGAGGCTGAGTGGACCCCGTTCCAGACCCACTACTTCTCCGAAAAAAAATCTGGTAGCGCCGGGAATAGAACCCGGACCTTTGGATCTGTAGTCAGGAACGCTGACCACTAGACCACATAGGCGGTCGATCAGTTTATATAAGGCAACAAAATTAATTTATTATAATCTGGTTTTATTTATTTCTTATCGTACTTATGCTTGGTCACTGTCTATTAGAGAAGAAAATATTATACAGACCGCTGAAATCAAATTCGTGAGATGGATGGCCGAATTCGCTACAGTGGACCACGAACAAAATGTGTATATATGAAACTAAACGGGAAACCCTCATCTAGATGGGCAGGTAAAATTAAACAAATTAAACTGCATGAACCATCTTATATGAACGCTGGTGTTGGCGATACCGAACTAATTTTAAGCTAAAGACTTAATCCTTAATTAAGGGGGATGACGACGATGATGATGATGATGGTGATAATGATGAACATGAACCTCTTGTGAAGTTGAGCCACATCCGTCAGACAAATCCATTATACTTGTACATCGGTAGGCCTGTGCGCCAAAGTCACGTGTGCCACTTTCCGACTCTGGGACACAAGCCGCCTTCATAAACCCATTATTGTACATTATGGGAAAATTATGCACCAGCTTTAATCCTCTATTGTAAAAGTTTCGTTTTCGCCCGAAAAAGAGTCGCACAGGACACTTACTTTATCCAGGTGGCAGAGATATAACACCACCAATGTCTTTATTACCTCATTTTCCATTATTCTACAGTCCTTTGTCACCGTGTTATTTTTCCCCGTTTATGGAAAAAAAATCCCTACAAGGGACAGTTTAATCCGATCAGTGTAGCACACGACGTCGCGTCACATATTTGTGCCAGCGAGACGGGCAGCTGTTAGCAGTCACCTTCCAGGATTTACCACCAGAGACCGCCTCTTTCTGTTACTAACGCATTACGATTCATATAAGTGTAATATGAAAGGAATACTTGAAGCATGGCTGCATAAATAGAGAACAACATCGCCAAAAAAAAAAAGGTGTTGCGGTAGTGGACTTACAATAGCTACAAGTATCTATGGTCTTTCTTGTTCGCAAGAAAATAAGAATTTGACGCTGAATTAAAGAAGGCCACGGCAGCAGGGAAAGAGGCATAGCGTGACGTATTGTTATAGCAGTAAAAGGTATAAAGAAAACCCCGACAGCAGCAACAGCACCTGGCGATCTACATCATTACCATGGAAACACGCCCCGCTGTTACAATATAAGGGAAACGAATTTCTGCACAAAACGAGCATACTTGAACAGAGAAATTAGACATGACTGTACTTTCCGAAGCGGTCCGTGTCTCATTTGAATATTTATGTAGTATTTGGACAATTTAAAGAGTTCAGCATCAGCGCCATTTTATTTGTCGAAGTCAAGGTGATGTCAACGAAGTCCAATTACCGGGTTTCTTATTGAGAAGCTAAAAGCTGCTCAGATAGTCATGATATCTTTCACCTGCCTTGGAACCCGAAATTTAATTTCCCGCGTTCGCAAGAGCTCGCCGCTGGTCAGGTCGGCATCTGGCCCGTATCCTTGCCCAGATGAATACTCACCCTCATACACTAAGCCTGTTTCTTCAACATCCATTATATTCCCATCTACGCATACTCTCCCCAAATGATCTGTTCCCTTTAATTTATCCACAAAATCTCTATATGCATTTCTATTAATTTCCATACTTCGCCAATTTCACCCAACCCTCGGTTTAATCATCCTAATAACATTGTAGCTTGCAGACTGTTATTGGGTAACGGTCGCAAATGAACATCTCTACAGCAACGAATCAACACGCAACAGTACAGGAACTGCTGGAAACGGTGTTTTCTATGGTGGTCTGTGCTGAGGAGCTATATGCGCCTACAGAACAAGATTCTCAGCACAACCCGTGTGGAGGAGAGGTCGAATACCTCCACCGTGACCCTGCGAGTCGTAGGAGGCGACTAAAAGGGAAGTCTCCAAACTGAGACAGTAAAATATGATCGCGAGTCCCAAGGTACTCGGACCCAAGAAAAACTGCGCTGTAAATGGCCAGCAGGATATACAAAAAAACAGACCCGTCTTCTCGTCAGAGAGGGCGCCCAACAGAAGCAAGACCGTAACTGTCAAACAGTAATAAATATCTGGACATGAGCCCAACATAGGGCTCGACACCAAGAACTACTGACTGACTGACCGTCAGATTCAATGTGACTTTGATTTAGGTTCTCAGCACAATTGGAAATCTTCCAAGGTGCACATCGTTCAGGAATTTGCAAACGGCTTCCAACCTTCCCTATGTACACGATT
Source organism: Cryptotermes secundus (assembly GCF_002891405.2). Classification (NCBI taxonomy): domain Eukaryota; kingdom Metazoa; phylum Arthropoda; class Insecta; order Blattodea; family Kalotermitidae; genus Cryptotermes; species Cryptotermes secundus. The sequence goes on from NW_019726223.1 coordinate 1,168,737, forward strand.
AAATATAAAAAGAGGTAAAACTATCCACGTAATAGGCCGTGAAGGCCCATAGGGTTGTGAGACATTGAGGCTCCCGCGTTTATTCTAGACAATCGGTTCACAGATGGCGGTAAGGTTGTCAGCCTTACGACCCGACAGCTCTTAACCCCCCAGGAAGATTCCTGGTATTCATCACTGTTAGAGGCTGAGCCGAACCCAGGGCCATAATGCGGCTGGAAGGATTAGATACATTTAAAAAATCCACCTCACCGGGACCAGAATCCGCGACCTTCCGGGTTGTAGCATAGTGCTTTAACCAACTACGCTACCAGGTGCCCGTGATAGTGATAATGATCATCATAAATTAATATTAGAGTGGTTCGCAATTCTAATACATATATGATCTTCGCATATTCCCTGCCGCACAATGTTGACCTGATCTGTTCATTACGAAGGCCGAATCATAGCGACCGGACCATATAATGGTCTGTTTATGCTTCTCCAAGGCTCTCAAGCGTGAAATACGTTTGGAGTGTTATTAACATAACAATTGACGGGTAGATGGCTGCAGTGGTGACGATGTGACTTCTCCTTTTCTTTTATTCACATCGCACTCTCCAGCGAGTGTCATCTGCCTTTTGTTGTTGTCCTCCCACCTCAGTCTATTATCATCTCTGCTTCGACTCAAGTGCGCAGCATACAGAAGGCCATGTCAATGCTTTTAGCGACCATTCATCTGTTTTCTCGCATCTGCCACTCGTCTTTATGGAAACATACGTATTTACGTAAATATATATGGTAATAATGCGAGTCTACGTATACAGAATGACGGGGCAAGTCAAATGAGAGAAGGATAACGTACAGGGTCAACCGTGTGGATTTTTCCAAACGATCTTCACTTGCAGAAATAAAATTAAACTTGAACGCGATGGATGGCCACGACCATCTGATTTCATTGTTATTATTTTTGAATATTTAGAGAAAACGCGTGCATCATGGGAAGGTATTTCTTATCTGTTCGTATAGCAACAGGCGTGACCAGAGTGGTTTGAACGGCTGTTGTACTGCGATGTGGAAAGCAAATGGAAAAACTACCACATTATCACTTTTCCTGGATAGTCTCTTTCCAAAAACAGAAGATCGCATTAGGTGGAGGAACTGTTTTGGAAGAGACTGTGGACCTGTCGTCTGACAGATTACTGATGAATGAATGAATATCAGAAGCTAATCATCAGAGTCGGCCAACATGTATTTTTTGTTTTAACTACATGAAGAGGCTCATACCATTGTGGGATTTGAGGTTATCATAGCGGTAGTTATGAAGAGTTCTGTCTTCTGAGATATAACGCTGTGTAGTCCGTTTGAAAGTGAACCGACGTTTAGGAAGAACGTGCCGCCTTCAAGAAAACAGTTGGAAAGCAGAGCTTTCAAGCTGGTTTCTCGCTTGACATATTCTTCGACCTTCAAGATGTAGACGATATGTTCCTCCGCAACGTCGGTTGACTTTCAACCGACTCTACGGCGTTAGATCCCAGAAAACAGAACTCTGCAACGTCTACTGTTGTTGGGTAATGTAAGGGCTGGACAGTATTTACAGGATATATAATATCTGTTCAGAATCGGCCCAAAACAGTTCGAACTAACGGATAAGTGCCAATAATCAGTTCTAATAAAAAACAATGTACGAGTATATTAGGCCTTCGAAGTTGAAGTTTGGTTCGTATTAATAGCAGCGATAATTTATAGGTGCAGTTAGTACTAAAGAATATAATTTTCGTCGGCTGTGCTTAGAGGTTTCTAGATCGTACTCGTAGGAAGTTGTAGGAACAGATTTCATGCAATTACTGTATCCTGTACATTACAAACTTAGCTCAGCCAGTATAGGGACCAGATTATGGACTGGACGACCGAGAAATCTGGGTCTCAGTCCCGGAAAATGCTCTTCTCCATGGTGTCCGATCGGCTCTGGGGATTACCCAGTCTCTTAGGCTAAGCATACCGGAAGTTTCTTCCCCTGGGTCAAAGCAGGCGGAACATAAATACCTATGCCAGGGTTAAAAATGCATGGAGCTATACCTTCACTCCAGCCTTCTTCAGGGAGTAGCCCTCAATTAAGCACATGGACAATATTACTTTCTTTATTATTACAAAGAGTAGGCCATATTAATTTGGTTACTTATATATCCATCGTGCAGTCTATCTTACATGGGATGTAAGAAACAGGACTAGAAACATAAAGCCTCTCGCTTACAGCCAGGCTAGCGCCGCGTGATACGTTATAACAAACACGCCAACGACTACCGAGACAATGCTCACTATATCTGGTGTGAAAGCAATTCTTCTAACAATTTTTTATTGCTAGTGGGGCGGGACCAAGTCCCTTGTACTGCGGCCACTTCTGGCCTATTGTAGCAGCCCCAGATGATAGATGAGGGTAACTGTGGAACAATTAGTGGAATGAAGATTGCAAGGGGAAACTGAAGTACTCGGAGAAAACCTGCCCCAGCGCCACTTTGTCCACCACAAATCCCATTTGACCAGACCCGGGATCGAACCCGAGCCGCCGCGGTGGGAAGGCAGGGACTAACCGCTTGAGCTATGGTGCGGCCTTTGCCAAAGAGTTACTTAGTTTATAAAATGGATCTTAGGGAATTTTGTTGTGAGGGTGAGTGGTGGACGGAACTCGGAATAGTGTCCAACAGCGGGCTTTGGTATTAGCGGTTTCAAACCTTCGGATTCTACTACACAGTCATGTGACACTTTCCTGTCTCAAATCCATGAGATCAAAATTAAAACGTGGTCTTATCTGTGATGGAAGAAATGTAAGAAAAAATCAGCATGCAGCTTAATCAGTTCAGATCGACGTGAATATATGACGTTTTAGTTATCGGTGGCTATCCTACGAAAACACCAAGAATAAGTGGAGTTTGAGAGCCGGGCTAGCTCAATCGGTATAGCGACGGGCTGCCGGTGGATGGCCGCGATTCGTTTCCCAGCAAGGACAAATGATTTTCTTTTCTCTACAGCGACCCGGCCGGATCTTGGGCCCAACTAGCCTTATATCCAATGGACAACCAGGACTTTTCAATGGGGATAAGGCGGCCGGGTTGTATATCTGACTACTCAACTCAATCTCGTCCTTTAACTTTACGTACCTAAATTGTTTTTAAGCTTCAAATTATTGAAACTCCATTTAAATATATTATATCATATAAAAAGGACATCTAAAGTTGAATTCGGTCACTGCAAACGCCTCGCTCTGAACTCCTTCTGTAGAACAACTCACACCATATACTTACTTCAGTGAGCGTATATAACATAAGAACAATTGCCACTCGCCATTAACGTTCGAAGCGATTTAAATTGTTACTTATTTTCGAAGTGTGACGTTCGTTTAATAAATTACAATCTACTCACGGGGATGTATTCACGTGCAATTTGCGCGATCTGGTGGGAATCCTATTTACTGCCACTTAATTTGCCTCAGCGCGTGTCGCTACAGTAACTCGCACGTGATCTGCACGTGTCAAGGATGCTGACGTAACTTCCGGATGGGGGAAAAGATAGAGAAAGAATGCTTCCAATAAATGGATAACTTCAGAATCACACTAAACCAATAATAAAGGGTCATTACGTACGGATTGTATCATCAATATAAGGAAATTGTAAGGCCACGAAATAGAAATGAATAGGCGATTGCTGAACAGCTGTTCAATCACCGCCATTTTAATTGATGTTGTAGTTCTGCAGAGAAGCGCTGTATATCGCTGCTTTCTTTAACTCCATTTTATTTCCTGTGTCAGTCAATTTCTTGTACTTACGAAATATCGGTGGAATGAGGTGATTGCACGGTGATGACAACGATGGCGATAATAAATATAAGAATATGAATACCTCTGTGTAATACATAGTTCACATGCACAATTTCGAGCCTTCTGGTTCGGATTTCCGACATCGTGACACGGTACACCTGGAGCTCTTTAATACGCCCACGATAAAATGATCAAACCTACAATTAGGCCAGTGTCCCTCTATATCCACTTTCCAATTGATCGTTGCAATCACCCTGCAATTCAATGTTACCAGCTTATGCATGTTAAAAAGCACCATTAAGCAATGCAAGGACCAATCGATCATACATGAACATGGACAAGGCCAATAAACGGCCCACGTCTTTGTGGATGCAGAGGGAGACATGTCTAGAAGTTAATTCAATTTCGGCACTCAGAGCACAAAACTGGCTACTCCAACACATCGAGGGCCTTGGTCAGGAAAGCTTAGAGCCCGGGTAGGATGCGGTCACCCTGGGGCCTCCGAAAAATAGAAATAAACCCACAGGATTTATTGAGACATGTCCTTCTCCAAAACCACAAAGGGATAGTTTCCATTTTTAGATGTTATAAGAGATAAGCACTCACTCATGGAGCTGAGCCCTTCTTGAGAAGCTGCCAATTGTGCAGCTACTCAAGAAATTCCCAACATTTTATGGAACCCGAAGGTTCATTACCGTGTTCGCAAGAACTCACCACTGCTCTCTACTCTGACCCAGATCAATCCAATCCATACCGTCCCATCCTACCTCTCTAACATCCATTTTAATGTTCTTCACTCACCTACGTCCTGGTCTTCCTAGTAATCTTTTTCCTTCTGGCTTTCCCACCAATATCCTATATACATTCCTCTTCCCCCCCATTCGTGCTACATGCCCTTCCAATCTCATCCTCATTGACTTGATCATTCTAATTATACTTGGCGAATAATACAAGTTATGAGTTTCCTCATTATGCAGTTCTCTCCAACCTCCCGTCACTTCATCTCTCTTCGATCTAAATATTCTCCTCAGCACCCTGTTCTCAAACACCCTCAGTCTATGTTCCTCCATTAATGTTAGAGACTAAGTTTCCTACCCATACAGGACTAAAATGGATAAAATGGCCATAACCTAAATTTGTTGTTGCTGATAGGGGTCTAAAATTGTTATTACCCCGGGTCCTCCCCAAACTGTAAATCCGGCCGTCCTTAGAGCCCTATTTCCACTTCCAATAATATGATAATTATGAGGTTTTGAGGCGAATCCATTTGCAACTCCCTGATCGATATTAATGTAATGTGTTTATGTATGAACCGACTTCTTTAATATTAAGAATCTCTGCACTTTGCTCGCGTAGTGCATTTATGTGTTTCGCACGGTTCTTGTAACAAACAGAAATATAACGCCTGAAGAAGCTGGCCTTTGAAATGTAGACACAGTATGTTCCCTTTGGAGTAGGAAGTAGTTTTTTAAATATTATTTTGATGTATTTCAAGAAGAAGAAAAGAAGTTTATACACTTTCACCCACGCACAGGGAATTATAAATTAATAATTATGCGACGAGGTTGGGATAGATCAATCGCTAGAGCAACTATGTTACATTTTTTTTATTGCTAGTGGGGTGGGATTGAGTCCCTTGCACTGCGGCCACATCTGGCCTATTGTACCAGCCCCAGATGATAGGCGAGGGTGATTGTGGAGAAATTGGTGGAATGAAGATTGTCAGGGGAAACAGAAGTACTCGGAGAAAACCTACTCCAGCGCCACTTTGTCCACCACAAATCCCATTTGACCAGACCCGGGATCGAACCCGGGCCGCCGCGGTGGGAAGCAAGCGACTAACGGCTTGAGCTATGGCGCGGACCTAGGATACAATTTACTAGCGACTGTTTCCATAAATATATGAGTATACTGGCTACGGTCTGGATGATCGAAAGCACGGGTTTTATTCTCGCCAGGGGCAAGAGCTTTTCTCCTCAAGTGTCCAGACTGGTTCTGGTCCCAACTAAAGGGTACTGGCGGCTCCTTCCCTGGGGTGAAGCGACCTAGGGGCGAAACTAGGCTCTTGCGTCCATCTAGTGCAGAGGTTAAAAACGTGTGGATGTACATCTCCCCTCCACAATAGGCCTTCACGAAGATGAGCTTAATTAAGAATAAGGAACTGTATAATGAAGAGTTATACCTTCTGGGCTATAACAGCCGTCTCGTTCCGTGACAGTTAACAGACGTTTCGGAGAAACATATGACCTCCATCTTCAGGTTAGGAGAGTAATCGAAGTAGGACATTTCTACGAAACAGAAAGTAAGCAAAGCAGCTGAAGTTCGCCAGATAACATGGCGGTGTATACCAGAAGACAGGGCTCTTCATGGCCACCGCTGTGAGAACCTGCAGTTCACCAACCCCATTTGCAGTTAGTGTAAGTCAAATTTAACACAATGTTATTTTAGCCCTTCTCACCGAGCGCTGTAGATAGTCCTATGTTTGCGAAACGTGCCATAACCGTTCTGATACAGGACTGACAGTCTATTAGTCTATCACAATGTACTCCCATATGTCCATTTGTTTCATGTTCTACGTCTTATACTCTCCATGTAACAACAGGTTTTTTGGCATTCAGCCGTTAGAAGTACTCTCAAACTGTATAGCGGTTAATAATTAGTTTACAGTAAAGCAGGCAATGATTCCATGTGGCCGTGACGAAACCATCATGGCAGCCACTCAGAGACAAATGTTTGCTAATATTTCATCGCCGATTTGTGCGCTATTCAGAAGCGGCTTTAGAAACCGAAAGGGGCCAGTGGTGGTTACATTCAGTATATTTACCGATAAAGGGGACCATGGCATTGAAAGGGAACAGGGCTGTACAGGGGAAATGCCACACTGATCGGTACCATCACTGTTCATGCCTGTTCACCTGCATGTAAAATGTAACAGTATATTTCTGGTGGGGTTGTCAGAGTAACGAATTTGTGACAAATTTCTGTACATTATAAAAGGGCAGTAGGTAATGAACAGGGAGCATTCACTTCACTGTTGATTGTATTTCTGTAGGCCTATGTGGCATTTTGTTTATTACTTTACGATGATATATCTAAGTTATATACTTTGTCTCTGACATTAGGAGAGAAACACGGGCAGGGTGTTTGAGAACAGGGTGCTGAGAAGAATATTTGGACCGAAGAGAGATGAAGTCACAGGAGGTTGGAGAAAACTGCATAATGAGGAGCTTCATAACTTGTACGCTTCTCCAAGTATAATTAAAATGATCAAGTCAAGGAGGATGAGATGGGCAAGTCATGTAGCATATATGAGATTGGTGGGAAAACTGGAAGGAAGGAGACCACTGGGAAGATCAAGGCGTAGGTGTGTGGACAATTCTAAAATGGATCTCAGAGAGATAGAATGGGATGCTATGGATTGGATTGATCTGGTTCAGGATTGGGACCGCTGAAGGGCTCTTGTGAACACGCTAATGAACCTTCGGATTCCATAAAATGCTGGGAAGTTCTTGAGTAGCTGCACAATTGTCAGCTTCTCAAGAAGGGCTCAGCTCCATGAGTGAGTGAATATCTAAGTTACATAGCGTGCAATGGTAGGTATATGGATAATGAATTAGAAAGGATTTGGAAGGGAATTATTCAGGAACGCTGACCACTAGACCACATTCTCAGCCAGATTAATTCAGTACACTCTTTTCTATCCTATTTCTTTAAGATTAATTTTAATATTAAATAACATTTAAACTCCCGCCTACGCCTGGATTTTCAAAATGGTCTCTTTCTTTCGAAGTTTCCAGTCATATTTTTGTAAACATATCTTCTCTCACAGTCTTGCTACATTCACCGTCAATTTCATTCTCTTCGTTTTGATCATTCTAATATTATCTGCAGAGAGGTACAAATTATGAGGTTCCTCATTATGCAATTTCCTCCACCCTCTCGTTACTCATATTTTCTTCCTTTCATATGAAAAGTTAATTTTTAAGTCCATAAGGCTCAACTATCCACGTAGTCTGTGTCCCACCCAGCCTCCTATTCAATGTGTACCCTGGGCTCTTTCCTTTGGGTTAAGTGGCCGGGGCGTGAAGCTGACCACTCACCTCCAGCTAGTGTCAAGGTCAAGAAAATATGGATCTACTACTCCATAAGTCTTCATGGCCGAGTGCTTAATTAGTTAAGCACAGAGAAAACTTTACCTTTTATAAGGATCAATTTATCATGATATTCGAGTTTGTTTACTTATACTTTGAAGATTATTTTTAAAATAGGTAGGACCTCATTAGAAAAAATGCACGTAACTTACACTCCAGTTCGATAAAATCGTACTCAAGAGATGTAGACCAGAGTCTGGCGATCCCAATTTTAGTCCAAATCGGACAACAACAATGGACAGTTTACATAAAGACCTACTTGCGTTTCTGCATGAATTCAGAGCGTGACCCGCTAAATATTTATTAGAGTGTAAAATATTTCGACAGTAAGTTGTAGATAAGAATTAAACGTGATTTTATGCCCAGTATTCTGTATAACTTCCAGATTTCGAGAGAATTTAAGGTGCTCAAACACACTGGAACTGTTAATCTATGTGTGCAGAAATAATCATAATAATAATATTCAGCCGGAAGAGCGCAGTCTTTATAGCGACTGGCTACAGGCTGGACGACTGAGGGGTCGGAGTTCGAATCCCGATCGGGTTAAGAATTTTCTCTTCTCCAACTAGTGCCCAGGTCAAGAAAATATTGATCTATACATCCAGTCCCCCATACGCCTTCATGGCGTAAGTGCTTAATTAGTTAAGCAAAGGGATAACTACCTTCTTACAATAATACGTGTAATACTTACTTACTCATGGAGCTAAGCCCTTCTTGGGGAGCGGCCATTTCTGCAGCTATTCAAGAATTTCCCAGCATTTTATGGAACCCGAAGGTTCATTACCATGTTCACAAGAGACTTCTACTGGTCCCTATCCTGAGCCAGACCAATCCAATCCATACCATACCATCTTATCTCTCTAAGATCCATTTTAATATTGTCCACCCACCTACGCCTTGGTCTTCCCAGTGGTCTCTTTTCTTCTGGCTTTCCCACCAATATCCTACATCCATATAATAATAATAATAATAATAATAATAATAATAATAACGCTCAGAGGATAAAAACATAATTCAAGCACATCTTTTCACATCAGTTCTGTCGTTGATAATATTAGCCGTTCGAGTCGAAACGTAGCGTCGTTAAACACATGCAATCACAACCCTGCAGCTGCACTTCAATTAGGGGCGTATCAGTCGCCAGACACCCCTAACTTTGGGTAACCTGGTTACGTTAGGGACGTCACGTAATAATGGGGCAGAGCAAATATCAGTGCTGACAGATACAAGGATTCTGTTGTTACAAAAGTAGCAGTGGGGCCGTGTGCAAACAAACATGGCTTCCGAATTAAGCCGCTCTTTAATAAAGCTACCTTCTTTTGTTGTCGAACTCTCTCACGCAGTCGCCATACCTGCCTCGGTCTTGTCCACACACGCAAGTTATGGCTTCCAGTACCTTCTCCTAATCCGAATTTCAGTTTGCAAAATTACATGCAGGTCGCGTGTACTGAACGGAAGGCTTTCTTTCAAAGCCACTTGGATAATAATTTCTTTGAAACAAATAAACTCACATTCTGAATACAGTGCTAAATATAGTGAATTTTGATGTTTTAATCCAGTAAACCACACAGGTTACTGTACAAGTATGTATAGCCTGCTTTAACATTAAAAGACTCTGCATCTTGCCCACATAGAATGCTCAATGTTCTGTATGATTCTCTCAATAAACAATGATCATATCTGAATAGCATTAACCGGTTGGTTGTCACTGAGACGTTGTGTTTCTTGTGAGGTAGGAAATGAATACCTGTATGCAGCAGAATATACAGAAATTTCGCCCTAAAGCAATTCCTTCCCGATGCTTGTCAAAATTTCAGTTGTATGCAGTACAGCTCAGCACAACGTGTTTCCTCTGTCCACAAAAACTTCCACTACCCACCACTTTACCTTCCTAACTTCAGGACGCTAGTTTCTCTCCGACACCATACGTTTAGCAGAGGGACTAGTGGACCCTGCCTAGGAACCCTCAGAGCCGGAATATTTTCTGCTGGGCACCGTAAAATATAAAGTTTCTACTTTCTTCCTCCTCAGTTTTCCTTCCTGTCTTTTCTTCCAGATTCAAAGTGTTAATAGCGTAACCAGCCAGACTTACTTAAATTTTACAGATTAACAGACTGAGTAGCAAATCGACTCCACGATGCTAAAATTCATCGTCATTAACAAATATGAATTTCGAGGTAACCTGTAACTTTCTTTCACAAAATTAAATTCATGAAGTGGAGTCCACATTGAGAAGCTAACAGTAGCCTCGCTGGTCAAGAAATTCCCGTCTTTTACTGAATTCGAAAGTGGCTAAACATGTTAACAAGAACCTACCACTGGTCATTATTCTAAGCCAGATGAATCCAATTCATACACTCACACCTCATTTCTTTAAGATCTGTATTAACGTGGCGTATAGACAAGTTGTGAAATAGTGACTTTGTAAACAGCGCCCGTTTCGAGGTAACGCCTGCAACATACAAGTACGCAACAATATAAAATATTGTTCCCTATGTTATCCGCACTGTGACCGTTGCTACGTAACAGCGCGGTAAAGATGCCTCTACAACAGCAGAGGGACTATATTTCCTGGGTGGTCCTTGCCGAGGTGTTATCTTGAAGAAGACTGGACTAAGCTGCCATTGTAGCATAAGATACATAAGTTAGGCATGATCTGCTCTGTAAAGCCTGTACTGACAGAGGACTTCGGTGTAGTGCAAAAGGAAGAATTTTCAATAACATGTTACAAGTGCGAAAAATACACTTGACGAAAGGACAAGCGTATTCATAAGAGACAAACCCATCTCCTCGCCAGAGAGGATAATACATATGGACTATTACAGCAAGAGTTCAGTTGGGAAAAGGAATCTCTGGTCGTGGGCCTCAAGGCGCCTGAAACCAAGACGAACTGATTGGCGGTAAACCGCCAGTCGTAAGGTAACCCTGACACTGACTCTACAGTTCAGTTGCTGGACATTCGCCGGACAGTAACGACGTGGGCAAAGAAGATGGAGAATCTTCATTGTTAATATTCATTTCCAAGAAACGTCTAGTGAAAACACTGCAGAGGAATAGCCATTGTCAAGACCTGTTATCAAGCAACGACTGAGAAGACTTAGTGTGGAGTGATTTGTAGTGCGGAAATCAGCAACAGTGTTATAGTTAATTTTATTTACTACCTGCAAGTGGTCATTACATCTGTTCATCAATTCATACCCCATCTATGGTCACCCCTAAATCGTGACATTAATATTATCTTCCCATCTGCGGCCATGTTCCTCCCAAGATTCCTGATGTTCTGACCAAAATTCTGTATGCACTTCGTTTCCCTTCCATTCTTATTTCATAAGTCAGCCATTTTATTCTCCCTCATCTGATGACCCAAATAATATTTGGTGGAGACTATGTATGATTATTATGAAATTGTTTGTGTAATTTTCTAGTCGTAAGTATTGGCCGCTCCATAGCTCAAGCGATTAGTCGCTTGCTTCCCACCGCGGCGGCCCGGGTTCGATCTCGGGTCTGGTAAAGTGGGATTTGTGGTGGAAAAAGGAAGCCATCACTTTTCCTGCCCAACGGCTCCTCCGCGCTCTCTTGGGTGTGGGAGAACTGGTATGCCGCCACTCGTGTGATGACTGCTGGGACTCGGGAATAAACTAGTGCACCCATGTTTCATCGGTGGTCACTATGGACTTCAAAAATGCATCACCTTCGTCTTCAAACTGCTGTAGGAGACGACTGGCAGCTTGCATGCGCACCATTTTGTTCACGTCCGTTAAAGTGCGTGGTACCCACCGTGCATTCGCCTTGCGATAGTGCAGGTGGTATTTCAAGATGTCTTCTACACTACCAACACTGATGGACAGCATTGCTCCAAGTTCCTTGATAGTGATGCGCCTATTCTCACGAATAAGCGCGTCTGCACGATCAATGTTTGGCTTGGTGAAGGATGTTCGCGGCCGACGATCATGCGGTTCATTCTCCACGTGCTCTCTGCCCTCTCTGAAGCACTTACACCACTCAAACACACGGGTCCGTGAGAGACACTCTTCCCCATACTGTTGTTCGAGTCTGTGGTAAATTTTAGCGGACGGGATTTTTCTCCAACGAGGAATTTGATCACAATGCGTTGTTCCACGCTCCGCGGTACCTTCTGTTCGCTCATCATTCTAGCAACTCCCAGACAGGACTGAACAGGTTCTAACCCGAACATGAGGGAGGGTGGAGGTTGTGGCTTCACTCTCTCAAGGTCGCACAGCTGTTGTGCAGTGCGGCTTGTTTACACACAAATCAGTCCCGGTCATATTTGAACCACTCTGTATTTATAGCTTCCAGTTTGGGGATCTACCCTCAAAATCCCTCAAGAAATAAAATTAGTTGGTAGATGTCGGTGTAGATGAGAGAATTAAATCAAAATGTACATTTCGAAAACAGGCTGTGATAAAGTTTGTTGAATCCAACTAGCATTCTTGGTGGATTTTCGGGTTTTATAAGAGAATAAAATTCTGAACAATAAATCAAGGAACTGTTTCTCTTATGAAGTCGTATTCATAAAAGTACTCAACTTGATTCTGTTCTGAGATATATAATCAACTTCGCATCTTATTCTCCGACTTATTTACGATCTTTTTTAATATTAGCCTTTCATCTACGTCTGTGGTTCCCAAATATTGCCCTCTGACTTTAAATATTTAAAACATTCAAAACAGAACGTTAAACAAATTATATTACTCAACTGTATCCCAGTATTTAAATCAAATATTTACTCCTGACCCACAAAATTCGCAGTAAATTTTCTTCAAGAACAGGTTAGACAAGGGATCGAAATCCTTTGTTACACAAGCATATAGCTTCAGGCAAGTCATGGAGACCTATATACAACTGCAGTAACAGAACAGACCAGGACAGGAAAATAAAGTTGTCATTGCAAAACAAACACTCCGCTAATCCGATCATAAATAACAAGACAGATGACAATGGCGCGGTTGCCCAAGGCGACAGATTAGGACGAGGCAGCGAACCATACGATTGTTGGTGTAACCACAATGACAGGCGCTCTGGAAGAACGACCCATGTCGAGCAGGCTGTGGAATTCAGGTTAGCGGTCAGCGTTTTGCCCTTCAGACGGTGAAGTAACCAAGCGGGAAGACAAGTGATAAAGAGAACTTGCCATCTTTAGTCATCTATAGAACATTGGTTACAATATGAACCACCCACTTGAATTTAAAAGAACTCTGCATAAAACCCACATGGTACATTTATGAATTTCATAAGACTCGCAATATAAAGTGAGAATATACATCTAAATGACATTAACGGCTTCGTGTGTGTTTTCTGTGAGGAAGGATGTGGATCCTTAAATAAAATTTAGAAGAATTTCAGGATTCAGAGTATTAAACCGCTATCTGCTGCCGGCGAAAGAGATTAAATGGGTGACGGGGCTACAGGCTTGACTAAGGAATTGGGGCTCAATTCCCGGTACAGGCAAAGAATTCCCTCTTCTCCACCCAGTCCAGACTGGCCCTGTGGCTCACTCAGCCTCCTAAGGGTACAGTGAGTTTTCTACGTGGTAGATAAAGAGGTCATGACGTGAAGCTAAACATATACCTTTCTGAGATGAAAAATGCACTTCCACTCTCCATACGTCTTAATCACCTACTGCGATTTTGAGTATACAGACAACATTATCTTTACCCCTTATTCTACGTTCTTCTGAAATATCAGAATGTAACTTTTGCACTTATTTGCAAAGTATTAATCGCCGATAAACTAATGTCCTTACTCTGTAAACAGCTAAGTACCTGGTCAGAGCTATGGCACACTTCAGGGGGCGGTAATGTGAGTATGGAGCAGCAATGGAATCGAAACTAGCAGAGCAAAGCAGAAGAAACTCGAAGAAAAACCTGCTCTTCTACCAATTCATCCATTACAAGTCTCGCATAAAATCACCCGAGACTGAACTCGAGGCTCTGCAATAAGAAGCCAGCGTCCTATTTCTCGACTTTACATGTCAGATCTCAGCAGTTGGCGACACTGACAAACAATTATTTATGTTGACGTAGTGGTTCTGCTGCTATTCACAATGATATTGATATCAGAGAATAACACGTTGCGACTTCTCGAAATGACTTGTACAAACTCATTTCACAGTGTGTTAATGTAAGCATCAGACAAAGCTTCCATTTTGTTCAGAGTTAATTTGCCAGCCAGCTGCGCAATAATGGCGCGCGGTGCTCAGCTGTTCCGATTGTTTCGCGGTTTCTCTACTCGCCGAAGTGATGCGGCATAAAAATCAAACAATACTTTGTATAAATACCAACTTCTCCAGTGGAAATCGAAAATAATTGAAAGATGACAAAGGAATTAGTAACACAATAGTTGCTTGACATCTGCCATTACTGCAGATTGCGTTCAGAAATTAGTCCATTATAATTTTAAGCGCAACTTCCGTTCATTTGAAGCGAATGGCTTCGAAACAGTTAAGTCATTTAGACGCTATTATTATTATTATCAGCTTCGCTTTCTTATTCCGGTATATTTTAATGGCGGTTAATATTTAATTCAGGAAATATTAAATGAACTAAATTTTTGGTCTCTTTCATACTAGGCATTACAACAGAAGAACCCGAAGGGCGGTTCCCGTTTTCATTTAAGGCATCAGTGAATCACACCGTAATATTTCATCACCAAATGCGCTGAGAACAATGGGAAATTATGTAATATCTGTTTTAATATTTAAAACTCAGTGTTTTCCCACACAGCGTATATAATTTCTTCATATAAGTCGGGATATCTCAGTCGGTATAGACGGGTTACTATCTGGACGGCAGGGGTTCGATTCCCGACAGGAGCAAGATTTCTTTCTTCTTCACAACGTCCAGACCGGCTCTGGGGCTCACCCAGCCTCATATCCAACTGGCACGGGAGGCTGTTTTCCCCTAGGAGTAAAGCGGCCGGGGCGTGACGGTGACCACGCACCTCCATCTAATGTAGAGGTCAATAATGACGGAGCTATATTTCCACTCTCCGATAAGTCTTCATGAGCCGGTCACAGTGGATGCGCGGTCTAAGTCATGAAATGTCTCCCCCCACTCCAACCCTGGGATCGTGGGTTCGAGTTCCACTTCAGGCATGGTTTTTTTGTGCGTTTATTCTGTGTTTGTGCTGCCCTGTGTGCAGGTAGTGGCCTTGTGATGGGCTGATCCCCCGTCCAAGGAGTCCTACAGACTGTGTAAAATATCAATAAATTGAAAAAGCGACCAAGGTCCAACAAAGGGATGTAGAGCCATTGATAAAGGTAGGTCTTCATGGTGTAGTGTTTAATTAATTAAGCACAGAGACAACTTTGTGTTTTTGCTTTTGCCTCAAATGCAATAGTGATCATTTGCCTAAACAACACTAACTGATTCGTCTTTGTGATGAAATTGCGGAGTGTTTCCTACTGTGTAGAAACTGAGGTTTTAAAGAATTATTTAGATGAACCCCTTTCGGGGATGCAGGATACGAAGCATGAGGCCCAAACATTTATTTGTGACATTTGAGGAACTACGGAGGTATGAATATGCTTTACATGTGGCTAGGCGCTGAAACTCGCATTAAATTCCAGGTGGATTAATGTGAGTCGACCAAGTGACACCGGAGTAGCTTCCTCTCCAAATTTCTTAAAATTTTTCCTGCTAACCGTTCCACCATTGCCAAATACTCATGTATCACCGCCCTTTGCAGTGTGTGACAGTCCTAACCGGGCAGCACATTATCACATCCTCCGTGCTTAACACTCAGGCTTTGTGTTTGACGCGGCACTTGACAGGTTACGGAATAAGAACTGTATGTATGTATATACTATACTGTATACTATACTATACTGTATGTATGTGACCGCCTCTGTGATTTAGTGGTCAGAGTTCCTGGCTACACATCCAGAGGTCCCAGGTTCGATTCTCGGCGCTACCAGATTTTCAGAGAAGTTGTGGGTCTGGCACGGGTTCCATTCAGCTTCGTGAGGATAATTTAGGAGCTACTTGAATGCAAAAGAAGCGGCTCCGGTCTAGAAAACCGAAATTAACGGCCGTGGGGATTCGTTGCGCTGACCACGAGTCATCCTCTATCCGCTAAGGTTGGCACTAACTTCGCTTGCAGATTAAAGCCAAGGAGTATGTATGTATGTATGCATGCACGTATGTACGTATATATGATACGGGCACTTATATTTTTAATTTACTGAGCAAAGAACGCTCAAGAAATAAACTAATTTTCAGCAACAACGGCAGATAAAACAGCGTGAAGAAACCGGAAGTCTGGTGGCTCATTCTAGATGACACAAGTTGCATTTGAAAACAATTGAAGGCTCGTGTGTTGATACATCACGTATTGCTTTTCTATTAGCTTGATCCGGAGTTCCGATTGCATAATGAGACAGATGAACATCGCCACCTGTTGTATGGACCCCTTTAATCTGAAAGACGCCTCCCAGCAATTAGCCTTGCTTTGTCAGCAAGCTGGAACATCGACAGATCCAAGTGGCAGTGTTTTATCAACAAGCACACAGCCGCTCTCAACAGATGCTGCCAACATTTGAATAATAAAACACTAAATTATACTGACCCGATTATATGCCATGTAAACCCCTCTCAATTGGATTCCTTTCCTTTTTCATTTTGTCTAGACGACGAAAAATGTTGATTACAAAGTGTAACGTCCTAATTTCGCTTCGCTCCCGACTTTCAATAAAATGGTCCCTCCCCTTTTGACAACTCCGCAGAGTACCAACGTTTTCAATATATAATATACGAGCTTAAATTTTCACGGCCTTCTGGTGAACTTCAATCACCATGTTATTTGCTCCCCACAGCAGCCGTGGTCTTCTGTGATCATTAATTTAGAGCAGAAATATCACAAACCGTGGATCGAAAATCAAGGGTGAACATTGTGTTTATAAAACCCTTCCTAACCTTTTCCTTTCTGCGAATGAGGTAGGTCACTTATCAGCGATTTATTTGACGTTTCAGAAAGTCAGCGAAAGAAGCGCGTGCCACATTCTCTCTACGATTAAAATGACTACTCGCTGTTCTTCAACAACAGGAATTACACGTTACTGCGGCACTAAATCGAGAGAAGAAAGTTATGTTAAATGAAAACATAACATAATGGAAATGGTTAGGATTTATGGCGCACATTTTAATACACAAATGTACAGTACGTCTAAACAAATACCAGTGTCACAGCTCAGGAAACGGGACTCTGGCTTTCACCGTGGAGCCTTGGGATAATTTTACTTTCAACAAACATGCAAATTCCGTGGCTTTAGTCCGCAAGCGAACTATACCGACCGAGCGGCCTCCGCTTCTCGGCGAGGATAGTGCCAACTTTGGTGAATAGAGGGTGTCGCGTAGTCAGTGCAACGAATCCCCCCACGGCCGTTAATTTCGTTTTTCTAGACCGGAGCCGCTACATTTGCATTCACGTAGCTCCTCGATTATCCTCACGAGGCTGAATGGAACCCGTTCCAGACCCACTTCTCGAAAAATCTGGAGGGGCCGGGAATCGAAACCGGGACCTCTGGATCTGTAGCCATGAATTCTGACCACTTTCAGATTACATAAAGTAAAAGCAAAGAATTAATCTATCTCATATATTGTATGTGTGTGGCTAGAGGAAAATACTTAGCGTGTGTCAGAAATTGAAAGTCGACAGTATTGTGCAAGAGATCGATAAGTATAGGAAGATGCGAAAGGAAGAAGACAGGATGTCCTAGAATTGTACACCCAAAAGGCAAACATTAAGGGGAAAGCAAAGAAGGTGCTGGGAAGATAATTTTGAAGGAGGTAGATGAATTGAATTCCATAAATCTATAGATAGAAGAAGAATAAAAAAATATATAATTTATACAAATACAGTATTTGTTCTTACATCCGAAAGTATCTCCTTCCTAATTGCATTCTGACAAAAGAAAACTTTTGAAGTATTCTTAGTTATTTAAAGAAGTGGACCTTTAAATTGCTTACACCAATGCTGATATTTTGAGAGCGGGAATAACGCAGTCGGTATAGCAACTGGCTTGGGGCTGGATGACCGAGGAGTCAGAGTTCGAGTCCCGGTAGGGGCAAGAATTTTCTGTTCTACACTTCGTCCATTTTGGTTGCCGGGCTCACCTACTCTCCTGCATAATGGGTACCGGGGATCTATCACCGGGGGTAAAGCGGTCGCAACGTTCAGGCACGAGCTACAGGTCTAGCTCATCTATTTAAATTCTTTCGTTTTCTTACTACTAGGAGCCGGGATAGCGTAGTCGGTATAGAGACTGGCTACGGGCTGGACGACCGAGAGGTCTGAGTTCGAATCCCGGCAGGAGCAAGAATTTTCTCTTTTTCACGTTGTCAAGACCGTCTGTGGGGTTCACCCAACCTCACAGCCAATGGGTACCGAGGGCTTTTTCCTGGGGGGTAAAGCTAACAGGCCATGAAGCCGACCACTAACCTTCAGCTAGTGTCGAGGTCAAGAAAATATGGATCTATACATCCACTCCCCCATATGCCTTCGTGTCTCAGTGCTTAATTAGTTAAGCACAGGGACAACTTTACCTTTTTTTACTTTACTTACTACTTAGTCCTACGGTCTTCTAAGAACTTGGACTCCGTTGCGACAGATTCCCCTTCTTATCTATTCTTGCTCCTCGTCTCTATCTTTCCCTTTTAGGTTGCTGCAAACCATTCCCTTCATCTTTTACCTACATCAGTTTGAACTTTCCCACTTCTCTTCTACCGTCTTTCAGCTGTATCTTTCTACGAGGATCTTGTCATGTTTTCCATTACATTAGCTAGTGCCATTGTAATTCACAAATAATGTTACCTCTCAAGTAAAACAAATGGTTTATCCATTATTGCTACTGCTGCCATCTGCTCGGCTAATCAACAATTAATGTGCATTATAATATAAAGCATGTTCCACTCTAACCCACTGTTTCCATTTGTTAGCTTAACAAATAGTGCTGCCTCTCGAGGCGGTCATGGAAACCTCTCGATCGCATCACTGCCCATTGGAGAGCATTGCCACAAAGCCTCCATCTTCTGCCCGTTGGTTCCCAATCAAATAATTAATCTCTCCGCAAACATTTGCAAATAGAGACCATCTTGTTCGACAGCAGTGCGACGTAGTTTCTAGGGACTCTGCCCTCGCCACGTGACCTTTTCGAGTGGGAGGATAATGGCGGCAGACGGACGCGTGTTCCTAACATATGTCCCTGCTGGCTATGACGAGGTTCCCAGGAGGTTCACTAGATCGATATAAGGCATCCTGAATCCCTTCCGAGTTAAATGCTGGCTCATTACTTAATGCACACGCCATTACCAAATAAGCATATGGGATACTGGGGAATTCTTATTTGCATTGAATGAAACGCCTTTGCTTCACTTGAGACCCCGTAATAAAGAGACTGGATTATGGGCCTCCACGGCCTGTTACACAGCTTTACTTTCTTTTTGCTTACTCGATTGGATATATGTCAAGTGGGATAAAAATACAGACATGATGAAAGAAATGCGAGAGAATTAGAGAGGAATAGGGTTAATTTACCTCCTCCTTGGCTCTATGGTCTTCTAAGAACAATGGCCTCCTGTACAACGGATACAAATTCTACTCTGTCTTTTTCCTTCCGCCCCCGTATTTTCAGTTTTACCTCTCGTAAATCACTCTCTACACGAAAATTGAGGTTCTCATGGCTGTCGCTGTGAAAATTACCTTCTTCTAGTAATATATGACACCGTGTAAACTGATTGAGACTTTCCGACGTTCAATGAAGACGGATGTAGCAGTTCCTACGAAACATCGATAATTTCTTTTTATGCGGCGTCGCATTCCCGGAGGTACAGCTCTTCGTAGTTACACAATCACATAAAATATAAATCTTGACAGTCTTCAAGAGTGTAGTATGAAATTAAGGGATTTTCAATATACGAGAATTCTGTGCGGTACAATAAGCACAGAAGCTCTATTGAATTTTATAATGCAATGGCTATGTCCACATTGTTATACGAATAAGAGTGCCGGACTCGAACTAAACAGACAGGAAAGCCGAAATTAGGTACCTGAAATGAGGCCCCTAGGGATGTTGGTGGCTATAGGAGAATGAATTATATCAGAAACCAAACACTCAGAGAAGAATTAAAAACATAACATCATAGACAAATTTGTTAATGGGGAAGAAGAGGGACGAATATAGAGTATTGGTGGGAAGGCCAGAAGGGAAGAGAATACTAGAAAGACCAAGACGTAAGTGGACGGATAATATTAAAATGGATCTTAGAGAGACAGGATAGAGTGGTATGGCGTGAGGTGAGGTGGCTCAGGATAGGGACACGTGGAGCGCTCTTGTGAACACGGCAATGAACCTTCGGGTTCCATAAAAGATTTGGAAGTTCTTGAGTAGCTGCACAACTGACGGCTCAACTCCATGAAGTTAGTTAGACAAAATTGTTGAATGTGAAACGAATAGGTTTCACCACCCGGGAAAGATGGAAGAAAGCATATTTTCCAAACAAAATTTACAAGCTCCTACATACTAAGAGGAAAGAGAAAAAGAGGTAGATCGTACAAAGGATGGAAGGACCAATTCTGATCTGAGTCGTAGATCCTGGACAGTCTGGTAAGTTTAATCAGACCAGGTGATCCATTTTGTTGGTTCTTTTAAGACGCCGCCAGTAGCCAGACTGCATGGTGTTCACTGGTAGGATGACAGATGAATGACGAACTGGAAAAAATTCGTAAGGAAGCCATAGTGGCCTAATCAACGTACTAATCCAGCTCCTTACCTGGAGGAATTGTTACAAAGCCCTAAGTCAATATAGTCGTGTCCCGTCCAAGACTAGAACCAAGCACCTCCCGAATACTTTCGTAGCTGATACAGTATCAGTAGGGAACTATATGATGTCTCTACAATGCATTTCTACCTTAAACAAGCATTAAATTCAATTTGTGTTACTATCTCAACCCAGTATTGAAGTCCCCATCAAATGTTCGTGTCTTATACGAGCACCGAAGTCTCCATCACAAATTCTTACTTTTGTCAATTATAATATTTCGCAGCATTTATATTTCGCCATAAATGTAATCGTTACACTGAGAACTTACATTGGCATGCTTAATCTAAATTCTAAATATAACCGATTTTTAATTTCCATCAGAGAATCGTCATCATTGTTTGATGTCTTCTGGGTTGTGAGACCGAGATAACTGTGCTAGTGTCTATCGACGTTTAAAAATTACAGAAGATTAAAGATGGAGGCAGAAAATTCCTCCGAAAATTTGGCATTAACTTAGAAAATCTGATTGATGTTTACCACGGTTTCGGGTTGCTCTTCTGCCTAGATTTCAGGGCTACTTTTCATTGGTAAACATTTAGCAGGATGCGTGACTTCTCATCTCAGAATATAACAAATCTGAGTAATGTAAGATTAAAGTTTTTCAGAGGGGTGAAATGTGAGTAGCGCAATTTATTAGTAGCAGCCTGATGCCCCCATCTTCAGGGTAGAAGGAGCCAGAAGTTTCTTCCGAAATGTTGGTGCGTATGTATCTGTCTACGTGGCATCACATTACGGAAGGCAGTAATATTAAAAAGTCTACCTTGTTCCTGGGGTTTATGAAGTAGGTCTATAACAAGCTTTATGGAATATCCGTAAAACAGCAAACACTGAAAACGCCGAACCCACACAACGCCACACAACGCCATCACAGTCCACTTCATACAAGCAGGGAAAGAGGGGGCACCGACCGCTGTTCCCGAAAACTATTCACAAAGCGATGCTGTCTTGCGGATTTCACAGCCTGTTATATCCCAGTTACACTGAACCTGATTGACGTCTGAGAACTGCGCACAATGCACGCTAGAGTGCAGTAGTTTCTTATCACTTGTTGATAGCAATTGGTGGTTAGGAATCACAATGTGCCGTGTGCGTCCCCTGACTACAATAGAGAAGCAGTCTTCACCATGGCTACTGTCTCTTTGTTACATTCAACAAGACCTACCGGTAGATCGAATTCGGCAGTGCAAGAAGGGTTCAAGTGTTCCCTAACTAACGAAGAAGGGTCAGCATGATAATGGTGGAATAAGAACATGCAAGAGTGATACATTAGTATTACTGGCCACTGGCTGTTGGGCTGAGCACGTAAACAAACACAGAATTGAATTGAGTTGTTGTTTTTGTTTTTAGAATTAGAAATGAAACAGTTATAACAGAAAAGGGAATGAAGAAAGGCCTATTACAGGAAACAGAAGAACAGCAATTTAGGCGGTATGGCCATGTCATGCGAATGGAGGACTGCAGAATTTCTAGAGGGGTTGCAGAATGGAACCTACAGGCGCGGCAGACCAGTCAGCACATCGAAGGATGGGATCGGGGACAGCACACAAAGAGGAAACCTCAAGGATGAAGAATGTTTCGATCAAGAACTCTGGAAGAATAAAGTCTTTGGGATGAGGAAAATTGTGTAATCGCAGAAAATTTCCTTTAATAATAATAATAATAATAATAATGTAAAGGTAAATTTGTCCCTGTGCTTCACTAATTAAGCAGTACGCCATGAAGGCGTATGGGGGAGCGGATGTATAGATCCACATTTTCTTGACCTCGGCACTAGTTGGAAGTGAGTGGCCAGCTTCAGGTCCCTGCGGCTTTACTACTCGGGGGAAAGAGCTCCCGAGACTCACTGGATAGGATTAAGCTCAAGGCTTTCCTGAAAAGAGTAAATACGCATATTTCATCCCCTTATGTGTGCTACATGTCCTGTCTCCCATCCTCCTTTGTCCGATAATTTTCATTATATTTGATAAACGTAAGTCCTTTTTGTATTAAACACAGGGCGCTCGCACGGCCAATTAACGTATTAATCCGATCTTCTTCTTTTCAAGTCAATTTGCTTGCTCGTCACCGATGTGGCGGTATTCACTGCCTGTCACAACGCTCCGTTTCATAGGGGGTCATGGAACAAAGGCATAGGCATCTGGGAATCCCCGATAGAGATCAGCGGCACAGAGATGAGTCGGCGATGAAAAGAAACGTCGAGGGGAAAGTCAGGTACGTAAGACTTACGAACCTTAATTTGGCCCCCATCTCATCCTGTCCTCCATGTAGTAACATGACGCGGACCGCGAAGTGGGGGGAGGGGGGAACGAAGGTGCATCCTCACTACTAGGCAACAATCGTATCAAAATGATCTAACCAGAAATAATTCGCATTGATTTTGATACTTTGCGAGGCTATAAATGGAAACTAATTCTGTGATACATCCATCTCATTTTTGTTCATTGCGTTCTATGCAAAATGGATCGAACTACCGAGAAATTTAGGTATGCTTGGTGTCTAGTATTCCTCCCGAAACTACGGACTATCCTGTCTTATCTCTTGTACTTCCTCATAGAAAAGAAATTTTCAACTCTTCTCAGTTCAAAATTATCCTTTTCCCCACATAAAGCGAACCTCTACTTACGGACTTTCAAGAAACAAAAATTCGTATTTATGAACATTGCACGGACCAATAAATTGCTACTTCCAATTCATTTAACGAACACTGAACCTCGCGCTTAGGAACATGTTAACAAATTACATTAACACATTTAACAACATATCGCATGAACAAATAAATTTAATTTACGAACATTCAACTTAGAAACACATTTTGATCGTAAGGTGGTGTTCGCCTGGATCCTCTAAAATGTCGATTTTTGGGGGGGGGGGGTGCAACAGTTTCTCATTGCCTCCATTTTGTTTCTTCTTTCCTTATGTGTCCTAGATATTTTTACGTGGCCTACTTTTCCACCCTGAAGTTAGAAGCAACAGATTCCTCCGAGTTGGTACCAGACTACACGTCATCACTTCTTAGAGGACAGGGATATTCAAACGCAGATAAGACGGGGAGGTAGCGTCTGTTTGTTCGTAGGAATATTTCATCTGCGCAACTATTTAACAGATATAAATACAATTGTTATTACTCGTAGTGGTATATATTAAATTTCCTATAGCGTAATCCATTTCGGTTCATATCAGTCGAATACCCAATATAGTATATCTTATATGAGTTCCTCCCAGGACGGAATTCGAGTCTCACGGATCAATCTAATGGAGAGAAAATATTATTCACAATTTGCAATTTCCGAAAAGCGCAAAAATTGTAAAGTATATAACGTCTGCCCAAAAATTGGCTGTCAGATTACACCTTTTTGTGTGTGTGTGTGTGTGTGTGTGAAGCGTTCCACTGGTTGTCGATCACTGCTGCATTAGGCACAGAGGACAATTTAGCAACATTCGCATTCATTTGTCAAGAATTCCACTTGAAATATAATGGATGAGACGGAAAACATACAAAATAAAAGCCAATTTAGAGTAAAAAAATTTTACGGATCATAAAGCTTGCTCATTGCTTCTCATTTTTATTTCGAATAAACACGAACCACTGGCTTCGTTTTGTTGGGGCAGGTGTTTGTGCGGGCGACGCGAGTCATTTGTTCCGGGTTCCTTTGTGGCGCTACTGTCGCGTACCATTCATTCGCACTCAGAAGCAATAAAGGAGGCCACGATCAGTGAAATGAATCAGCAGAGGGCGGTGACAGGGTACTCCGTCATGCCACACTGCGACAAAATTCTGAATCACTACAGCAACGGCTGAAGTGTACGGAGGAATTACGAAGGGGAAAACAATTTTATCCAGTAGCAGAAAGTTTGGATCAAATTTTAAAGTAATTAATTATTTCATATGTTGTCCAGAAAGCCTAAATTAACAGCCGTGGGGATTCGTTGCGCTGATCACGTGACATCCTCTATCTGCTGAAGTTGGCACTAACTTCGCCGACAAGCGGCGGTCGCTCGGTCGGTATAGTTCTCTTGCGGACTAAAACCACGGAGTGTTTCTTTTTTCGTTTATTTTGTTGTATTACAACCATTTATTATCTACGGAGATAATATAAAACGAAATTAATTATAACAGACACACGGAAACAATAAGAAATATTCGTGGTAGTTCGCTCTGGAAGAAATGAGAGCTTATACAACGCCAAATATTGGAATCATAAATGAATAGTGAATTGGAAAGAATTTGGAAGAAAGCAGTTGTAGCCTAATTGAGTTATTATCCCTGCATTTCTTTTGGAGGACTGAAGAAAAGCATGAAAAATCTGCAGCAAGGATAGCCAGTATCTCCTGAATATAAGCCTAGAGCGTTATCGCTACAATTACCTGCTCGGTTAGTACAGATACCATTGTCGAGATACAAACACATTCCTCCAGAATAAGTTCCATGAATGGCATATGCGATATAGCGAAGTTTCTTCTACCAACAAAATCTCAACTCTCATATAATACACTCATACACCCTTAAGAGGGAGACATCAGGTTCCTTCGAAACGTTGTTAAACATCTACCAGACTAAATGGCGTCACAACTCAAAAGGAAGTAATGTTCAGTTTTAAATTACATTAGCACCTTGTCGAGATATATGAGTCTAGTTTATAACCTCCAATCCAGTCAAGAATCGAAGCAAATCATCTTGAATGAGAAAGAAATCGGGTTTCAAGAAACTTTGTTCAGTCGTGTACTGAACTTGGTTCAGATTTGTTGTGTACTTCACACACTTGACCCGACACAGAGGTCAGTGTTATCGTTTCTCGCTCCAGCACTGCAAGTCTCTCGTTCATCATAGCCTACTCTGAACGACGTGACACAATTACACACTCCACGTCATCACACAGGCCGGCCCTGAGTCAGCAGCGATATGAATGGAACGCAACCGTTGTTGGAGGGGTAATAAAGGGGAGAGAGAAAAGTAATAATACGGAGTAGATATAAAGAAAGGAAGAAAGACACAAAACAGAAATGTAACAAAGAATGAGTAACGAATTGGCTAGAACAATAATTCAAAGACATTTAAATAATTTAAAACGACGGTAACTACGCACTGTCTAAAATATCTTTGAGGGCACCGCCTGAGTAGGCAACCTGAAGGAAGAAAAAGTCTGTATTCCACGAAATCTCTGGCACCGGGATTTTGGTGCCTATTGTTTGTTGAAAATATTATCTAGTAACCTTGTAATATCCCATTCAAAGCATGGATGTCTGCGTGTACGTTTATGTTGTGTTTGTGTTGTCCTGTGTGTGTAGGTAGCGGACTTGCGGCGGACTGATCACTCTTCCAAGGCGTCTACCGTCGGTGTAAAAAGGATTATGGGCCTGAATAAGACGTCAGGCCCCAACAAAGGGCTGTAGAAACATGATGAATGAAAATGAATGAATGAATGAATAAACTTTCTAATACTGTCGTAATGTTCTACGTCAGTCTGAAAATGACACCCTCAAAGATGGTTCAGATGCAATATAAATATATGCCTATCATCAGCCTTAATATTACGCAACTGCATTTTGCCAGTTCAGTGTATTCATGTGTTACGTACGATTCTCCGAATAAACGGCGATTATTTCCTAAACATATTAACTGGACGGAGACGGAGTGTTTTCTGCGAGGTCGGATTTATTTTTTGCGCATTATGAACAAAGATTTACAAAATTGCTACAATCGGCTTTGCTGTATCAGCGTTAGATTCCAGATTCTTGGGAAAGTGACAATGGAGATTACAGTCTTCTGGGATTTGACAACGCGCAGTCTGGCACGAAGTTAAACGTTTCAGGGTAACTACCTTCTTCCAGTTTCATGCCAATTTGGTGAATTATACCAATTCTGTTCCTCCAAAAATGTATATACATTTACCAGTCCACACAGCGTCACAACCCACGATACCACGATCTGAACATGACAAAACACGGACACATAACGAAGGGTTAAGCTGTGCATTGAAAACTCATTCATTTATACCATAGTTTAGCAGGAAGTGATACTCCAAAACCAGCCCTGTCAACTACATTAAAAGATTTGTGATTTGTTTTAAATATCAGCCCTTCGCATCTGCTGTTCAATATTGCGAATTAACGTGCCTTGACCTTTAGAACCCTTTGATAACTCGTCTCTGGGGCTGAAGACGCGGCGATGGAGTTTCACCCCTCGCGTAACCGGATACGGACGCATTAAAGCGATCTCGTCACTGCAACAGGATGCCTGGCCGGATCGGGTGACCAGCATAACAATTGCTGTCAGGCGGGCGCAAAGCAGCACTCCAGGGGCTCACAAAGAGCGGTGTCGCATTTACGCCGCGCTGCTGTTCGTGCAATGCAAATAATAATAGTGATAACTATAATAATAATAATATGCCGTCCACTATTTAAGTCATTAACCGCACCTGTGCTGAGTTTAACTTCTTCCTTGTGACTTGCGAGGTATCTCGTTCAGAACGCCCTTGAGGAGCTCGGTGATACTAACGTCTCGTCATGTTTTAGCGGTCAGCCAGTTTGTTGTTATAAAAGATAAAGTTGTCCCTGTGCCTAACTAATTCAGCACTACGCCATGAAGACGTGTGGGTAAGTGGAGGTATAGCTCCACCGTTCTTGAACTCGGCACTAGATGGAGGTGAGTGGTTAGCTTTGATTAGCTTCACGTTCCGGCTGCTTTATCCCTGGAGAAACAGCTCCGGTACCCATTGTATAGGATGCTCGGTGGGCCCCAGACTCGGTCAGGAAGTTATGGAAAAGAGAAAACCCGTTGGCCCTACCGGGAATCGAAACCGAGCCTTCGAGCCCGTAGCCAGTCGCTATTCCGACTGAGCTACTTGAGCTACCGTGGCTACAAGTATTATATTGGTCATAACGAGCGTGTTATTTGTCATCTCCTGGTTTATTTTGCGACAGTCAGCATCTAGCTTATATAGCGTGGAATGGTAAGACGATAGCCGAGCACAGTGGCCGCGAGGTCTGAAACATGAAATGTCTTCGCTAGCTCGAACGCTGGGATCGTGGGTTCGAATCCCACTCAAAGCATGGATGTTTGTCTGCGTTTATTCTGTTTGTGTAGAGAGCGACCTTGCGATGGGCTGATCCCCCGTCCAAGGAGCCCTACCGCCTGTCTTAGTATTAAGAAACTGAAGCGAAACAAAGCGCTTCATGGATGCCCTATGCTCCAAAGTGGGAGCAACGGGAAAAGAAAGAGAGGGATAGGTAGGACGATAAATTGCAAAGCACTGGGAAGTAATCGGACGTAGTTTAACCCAGGTACCATTTTGGAATTTGCCTGAACGGAATAAGAAAAACCATAAAATCAGCCCAAATAATTTTAAACGGTTGTTTATATATATATTTTTTTTCCTGTCCTCCCATGGACAACTGGCTGTTCTAACATGGAAAACCTGCTCCCCTCCCCTCCCTGCTCAACCGAAATGCTGCTATCTACCTACCTACATGATATCACGTCCCAGGGGACAACAATCGTCATCGTGTGTGTTTCTTTTCAGTTCAAACAAAATCATCGGTGTCAATCTAAGGAAAATATGTTACAACCAGTTCTTGAAAATATACACCGTATTTTAAATGGAAGCCTTTCAAGATATTAGTAGATCTACTTATAGTAGTTTTCATTTCAGAAATTAATAATTTGGACACATCACGAGGACTACCTATTACCTCTCGCAAGAAACTAACTTAAGCCCACATGCTCTAGGTGTCATAAGTTGTACACAGAACAAAGGTCCTGTGTGAGTATGCAAATATTATGTTTCTGGACATTATCCATTATCCTGTTTAAATTTCAAAACACAACGTTTAGGAGAGTGGATACTGTCTCCGTCTATCTCTGAAGACAGAGACTAGCTCTATCGACTGGGCCCAACTGAGTATTTTCTACATGAAGACGGAGACAGAATCCAGCCTCCGAAACGCCGTGTTTTGAAATATAAACAGAAAGACTGATAGTGTCCAGAAACACAATATTTATATTAATGCACCATCGTCACAAACTTGTAGATTTGTGTGAGTATGTTTGAATTTCCCAGCGGCAAAAGAATATCGGAAGAATTTTGACAACAGAATACAGTAAGTTTTTAATGACGACGCAATGATCTACGTCACTCATTAAGAAAGACGCACCATCATTCTCACAGTAGACGTACAACTCTGTTGAGATGACTCCTTCTAGAGAAGCCATCAGATGTTCAGCCACTCAAGAAATCACTGCATTTTATGGAATCCGAGAGTTCATTACTGTACTCACAAGAGTCCGTCTCTGGTCCTTGTCTTGAGCCAGAAGAATCCAGTTCATAGCCTCCCATTACATTTCTTTGTGATTCGTTTTAATATCCTCGTGTCTATGTCTAAATTCCCTAGTGGGCTCCTTCCTTCACGCTCCAGTATCAGTACTTTGCATGCACTCCTCTCCCACGCATGCTACGAGTCCTGTCCAATCCTTCAGTTGAGCATTCCAATAATATTTTTTGGCGAATACAAATTATGAAACTTCTGAACAAGAAATTATTCAAGTCTTATGTTACTTCTTTCTTCTTAGGTGCAAATATTCACCTCAGCCCCTCGTTCTCAAATACCTTCAGCCTACATTTAAAAAGTAAAGCTAAATTTGCTCTCAGTTCTAGTACCATTAAGCCGTACAGGCAGTGGAGGCATAGCTCCACTCATTAACTAGAGGGGGTTCACTTCACAATTGGACGCTTAGCCCTGGATAAAGCGGTTACGGTAACAACAATACGAGTATAGCCAGAGAATCTGATCCAGAGATGATGTGAGAGAAGCGACATTTCTATCCCTACCGGGCACCGAAACCTGGCCGTCCAGCCCGTAGTCTGCCAAATTTAAAGGGAAGAATATGCTTTCTAACTTGAAGATGGAGAAAGTATGGTTCTATGAAAGGCTCTTAGACACCTACAAGTCTACAATGCTTCATAACCCATAAGAGTAAAAAGAAAGGTAAAGTTGTCCCTGTGCTTAAATAATTAAACACTACGCCATGAAGGCGTATGGGGGAGTGAATGTATAGATCCACATTTTCTTTACCTCTGCACTAGTTGGAGGTAAGTGGTCAGCTTCACGCCCTTGCCTCTTTACCCCCAGGGAAAGGGCCCCCGGTACCCACTGGAAAGGAGATTGGGTGGACTCCAGAGCCAGTCTGGACAATTGGAGAACAGAAACTTCTTGTCCCCACCTAGACTCGAACTCCGACCCATCGGTCGTCCAGTCCGTAGCCAGTCGCTATATTTACCCCGCGTTTGAAAATACAAAATCCCTTTATCTAACACGCTTCTTAGTAGTTATTCTTCTCACAGTAATGAATGGGAGAGAAGCCTGGTTGTCTAGCAGCGGACGCTGTAGAACTTTCATTTGTTTGGGAAGAGCTATCCGTCATGTCACATGCAAATCACGGCCTCTTGCAACAACTTACGCGTGGCGAATCGTTAAATTACTTGCCAGGTAATAGCTCAGGGGACAGTGAACAAACAAGCCGTGTTAACGAACAGGGCTCTCGCCATTTTAGTTGTTTTTAATTGTGAGATATTTGATTTACAGTCGCACACGGCATTAGCTGAATGTAGCATCATTAGGGAAGCTCTTATGCAAATCGTGTGCTGAAACATTTAGTGGGCTCTCTTCCAATTCAAAAAGAACATACGCGTTTAAGTAAGAGCTGACACATTGTTAATGAGATCTGGCTGCTACATTTTATTGTACCACTCCTTCAAATTATCCATAAGACCGTGACTAAATTTGTTCGCATTCAGATATGTACAAAAAAAACCTGTCTCATTGCAGGCTGGTACCAGAAAGACCGGCATACAAACAAACAAAAGAATATCGAGTGTATTCTGTTGTTGTCATTAGAGTGGGCAAAGAGTACGTCTATTCTTGCTGTCTGTGACACTCGTCATCTTTGACGTGTAAGAGTGCGCTGTTTCTTTATTCTTTTGTCGAGCGCCTCTCTGTAGACCTAGCGACATTGTTGTGTGTTGTTAGAATCAACCATAACGGGGGTCTACTTGAAAACGTCTGTCATTAATACGACAAGGTCTCAACCAAAACAAATTCGAAGATGCAATTCTGAAGTATAGGGGTCATGTTTTACACCATTTCCATACAACTTACACATTTTTAAAGTAGGTACCTTCAAATTTGTCATTTAACAAGAAATGTGTGGCTTATGGGATCATGTCTGTCTCTTTGTGTCCTTCAGTGGCGGATAACTGTTTCCCGTTTTCAATTTAAACTGAGAATATATGAGAGGTCACTGAAGTCCACAATTTCCGGGATATATTTTTAATTTCACAAGTAGAGTCAATGCCAAAATGTGAGTCAGAATTGCTGGGTTTTTGGACTTTGCCCATCATCCGGTGTTCTAGAAACTCGAAGACACAATGTTTCGGAAACTGGATCTGTTTCTGTCCTCAGGAGAGGGGGGAAGATACCCACAATGTTGGGTCTCTTAGGAGCTAATCGCAAATCCAGTTTCCGAAACGTTGTGTTTTCTAGTTTCTAGAACACAGGACGATGGACAAAGTCCACAAACCCAGTAATTCTGAGTGTTCTACATCACCATTAGAACACTTTAGAATCTCCTAAGATGTGAGGTTAAAATTCAAACATCATTCAACACTGAGACTACCCCCTGCCACCACAGACAGACCTCCACATCCAAATATCAGGCCACTATTGTGTACAATACCAGTTATAAGATGATCGTTCAAATTGTATGTTAAAGTCAGGTAATTTTTAATTTTAGATGAGTATCTGCCTTAAAACATCCATTCTATTACAGCAATGCCATCCAAAGTAGGAAATTATTAAACCACTGTTGCTCTTAAAAATCCTTTCTACGACCGAAATTTCCTCCGAAATTTCCTCTTTATTACTCATGTAAATCACAGCACGGTCACTTGAATCCTCAATGGCCTGCTTAGTCTCCTCGTTCCGCAACTTGGATGGTCACACAAGAAGTTAATAGGTAATATAATTTCTGCGCATGCGTCAATCAAGTTTGTATTGCTTAGAACAGTTGACAATCGCAAGCCCTGTGTGTGGCCATATAAAACACGCCATTGTTTATTGTTAACTGATGAATGTAAGTTTGTGTATAGAGAGTAATAGGATTAGAGATTGTGGCTTTCAGGCTCGTTCAGATAAGAGATGTGGAAGCAAACCCAACGTCACAGGAATGTTCACATGAACAAAAACAAGAAATGAAAAGTAACCTTAAATCAAAACATAAGTAAAAAAGAGAAATCGCTCCTAAATATTAATATCAATTTTTACTAGAGTTTATCCCATCTATCTATCTATCTATCTATCTATCTATCTATCTATCTATCTATCTATCTATCTATCTATCTATCTATCGGCCGATTTTGCCTGGATGATCTTAAGAAAACCACGATAAACCCCAGCAAGGATAGTCTATATTTCGGCCGATAGTTGAACCGGGAATCTCCAGAATACAAGTCTGATGAGTTTCAAACCGAGTAACATTGCACAGTTCGGTATCCTTTAACATTTTCTGACATATTTCTAAGCTCCTTTCACTGATATCGCCTTGAATGTATAAGGGGAGGGCCTTCTTCCTTTACCCATATTCCTCAGTCATAGAGGTCACGTCTAAGAAAAGTTAAAAGGTAAAATTGTCCCTGTGCTTAACTAATCAAGCACTACGACATGAAGGCGTATGGGGGAGTGCATGTATAAATCCACATTTTCTTGACTTCGGCATTACTTGTAGGTGAGTGGTCAACTTCACGGCCCGGCCGCTTTAACCCCGGGGAAAGATCCCCGGTTCCCATTGAATAGGTGGTTGGGTGGACCACAGAGCCGGTCTGGACGACGTGGAGAAAAGAAAATTCTTGATCCTACCGGGATTAGAACCTCGACCCCTTGCTAGGAAAAGTTAAATCTACAAAAATATTGAAGCAAATAAACATGTTCAGCATTGTAAGTTTTGAGGTTTTCACGGCGATGACTATGAAGAAAGTCGTCTTCTGGGTCTAGGCGCCGTGTATTCTTCGTTTTGGCCGACGTTCCTCCGAAACGTCGGCCAACACGAAGAATACACGGCGCCTAAACCCAGAAGACGACTTTCTTCATGTTCAGCATTGTTTCCATGGCCTGTTGTCTAAAATTTACCAAGATTCTGGTTACTTTATATTTCTTTAAAGCATACTCATTCATAGGAGCGACGCTAGCGGTACCTGGTGAGCAACATTAACATAAATTATTCCCACGACCATTAGTTGCCAACCTTTCAATACGCAGTATTGCTACTCATCGCCTCTTTGTGCTGTCAATCTCGCTGCTTGATAATTCATTTTGGAGCCGTTACGGGGCACTGTAATTACGTCACCAGGGGAAGGGGAAGGCAATTAAATTGCGAGAAGGGGAGCTTCTTGAAAGAAATTCTGTATGGAACAACGACTCAAGTTACGTCTATAGAAAATACATTAATCGCTTGCTCCTTAACCATCTGAAGTTCAAAGGTTACTTTATGCAACACGTACTTTAAGATTAAAAGCTATGCATTTTGCCCCCACAGTGCATTTATGTGTTTCGTTCGATTCTCAAAATAAAGAGCGATTATCTCCAAGCAGCGTTTGTCGATCGGTGGTTTCCATAGAGACGGAGTGAGTCTCCTGTCTAATAAGGCCTGGACTCTTTACTGTTTAAACAAAAAAGGAATTCGGTAAGCAAGGAGACGGCGAGCACATGGACATAAAGCATAAACATGAGGAAAAGACAGCAACAGTAAATAACTTAAGATAGAAGAAGGCAGAAGTGTATATTTAGGCCTATTAACATTCGATCTGAGGCATGAAATGTCTTCGCCCGCTCAAACACTGGGGTGGTGGGTTCGAATCCCACTCGAAGCATGGAAGTCTGCTTTATTGTGTGTTTGTGTCGTTCTGTGTGGGTAGCCGCCTTACAACGGGTTGATGCCCCGTCGAAGGAGTCATAACGACTGTCTGTAAGAGTCATAATTTCATAATTAATTCTGAATGGGAAGAGAACCCACAGCCTAATCAGTCAAGATACAAGAAGTGAGGGCTGTTAACATACGGGATGTGATGTGACGTAAGAACTTATTAAAATAACACATTATTCGCATCAACTTTTAAAAAAGTGGAAAGCTATTCATGCCTGACCAAGTATTGATGCCTAACGATGGGTATGCTGACAATAGCAACTAGTCTGTAGACAATTCCATGTCTTTTCGTGCTTCAAAGCGTGAATACTCTATAGATGGTCTTAGAGTAACTCTACAGCTGTACCAATTTACTTTAATTACAATAAAACTCTGGTCTTCCCATTAGGTTACAATTAACTTATTGTTTACTTAACGAAGCTGTAAGTAACGTAGACTATATAGCGTCGAATGGTAAATAACAAATCCCCTATTATGTTGAATCATAAATTAGAAGGAAGTGGTCGTGCCCTAAATATCCAGGATTTTCTTGCAGTGACTGTAAGAAAATGCATTTACAACAGATGATGATAACTTTTCACGACGTCATTAAGTCAAAGTACTATTAACGCTATTTAATATGTATTAGCTTTAATATATTTTCATGTGTGCCACTTTCGCGCGTAGCTCACTGTTTCGTCAAGTCATCGCAGGAACATTCGCCACACCTGCCTGCGGGTTGGAAAGTCGTTTCTCCATCATGCTTCTTCTAAACGGCATTCGAACCCGTGACCCAAGAACAAAGAACAGTATAGAGGTCCTCACGGAAGTGAGTACGAAGAGTAACGCCGTGCAGTGTGGCAGAAATTTACATAGTACTTTTCGAAGGAACGTAATGACCTGCTCTCCAGACTCTTCTATCGGGCTGCTCGGCACAAAATCCCAGAAGATAACAGGAATCATCTGCGTAAACGAAATTAGAGTAAGGGTAGTGCCTGGGCAAGTGGGATTTGTGGTGGACAAAGTGGCGCTGGGGCGGGGTCTCTCCGAGTACTTCAGTTTCCCCTGCCAATCTTCGTTCCACCAAATTCTTCATCATCATAATCACCCGGGGCAGGCTACAATAGGCTAATCAGTGGCCGCCTTGCCGAGTGGACCCAGTTGGACTCCACCCTACACTAAGCGAATTAAAAAAAAAGGGTAGTGCCTTATCGTACGGTGTGAATGACTTTCTTCATTGGTTACATCCTGTTGTGTGTTTCAGACACACACACACACACACATATATATATAGGAATTAGGTTAACCGTCACACAACAAATATACTCAGTTTTAATATTTTACAATTCGACTTATTATTCCTGCTACATATTTCGGTCGTACAAGACCATCATCAAGCAGTTAAATATAGGAATACGTTTAGTTATTGAACTATAGTCTACAACTGCCTGATGATGGTCTTGTACGACCGAAACATGTGGCAGGAATAAAAAGACTAATTGTAAAATATTAAAACTGAGTATATTTGTTGTGTGACGGTTAACCTAATTCCTATATATGTGAATGGCTTTGAAACAAACGAAGAAACAAGTGGAAAAAAGGACGAAATAAAACAAAGAATACGAATGAAATAAAGACATGTGTAAGGAGATTAAAAATAAAACAAATAAACAAGTCCCGGAAAATACAGAATTCCATCCAGAAGTTATCATCGAGTGCAATGAAAAAGGTAAAGAGTGTGAAATTCTCCCTGTGCTTAATTAATTAAGCACCGCACCATGAAGACTTATGGGAGAGTGCAGGTATAACTACACCAGTCTTGACCTCGACATCAGATGGAGGTGAATGGTCAGCTTCATATCACGTCCGCTTTACACCTCGGAGAAAGTCTCCGATAAGCATGGGACAGAAGGTTTGGTGGAACCCACGGTCGGCATGGTCGTTGTGGAGCAGAGAAAATTTTCATTCCCCTGCCGGAAAATGAATCCTGACCGTCATGGCCGTGAACTGTCTCTTTACCGACTGTGCTATCTTGGTCCCTACAGGGCAAGGGTACCCTATATAAATAAACATATAGCAAGTAATAATTCGGAATTATTTAT
The DNA here is from genome assembly GCF_002891405.2 of Cryptotermes secundus. Lineage (NCBI taxonomy): Eukaryota > Metazoa > Arthropoda > Insecta > Blattodea > Kalotermitidae > Cryptotermes > Cryptotermes secundus. The sequence continues at coordinate 1,204,569 of NW_019726223.1, forward strand.
TTATTCCCGGTTCATTTAACAATATTTGCAATAGTTCGGACTCTAGGCTTACAGCGTCGAATAATAATGAGTGCTGTATTAGATAGGACATGGATGGCAGCCAGCTTAGGAAAGTGAAGAGACATTTCCGCAAGGACAGCCGGATGAAAAAAACCTAAGGTAGAATTCAAGAGAACCTGTCTCAGGTCCGAGATTTGAAGCCGGGACGTAACAAATATGAAGGAATGCCACCCAGTCGACCATTACTTTCGGTGTGTAAAATTGCAGTGAAATTAAAATTAATACGAAATGATACAGATACACTATAAATGTTAAGCCTATACCAGAACCGAATTACAGGTAACTCTCGTTATACGATCCTTCCTTATCCGCGTTTACAATGCAGTGTCATTATATGCATCAATATCCTAGCCACAGCCACAGCAGAACTGTTAAAACTTGAAGAATTTCTTGTGGAGATACATCCCCCCTTCATCTGCGCCTTCTGGCACCCTGCTGCCCAGTAATCCAGCAGTCAGACGTCCCCCGTTTTACGCGTTTTCGGCATATGCGGTAATTTTCAGGAACGCAAACCGACGGTATAAGAGTCACTTGTATGCACTGAATAATACTGGATCTAAGAAAGAAATTACATAATGCTTTATCCAAGGACAAATATCCCTCGGAAAAAAAAACAGACAGAGCGTGAAACTGACAACTAACGTTGCATCCCTTTCATGCGGATATTTTTTTAGGACACTGCGTAGCAATGAATATTCCCCACTAAGTTTGCGGTTCCAATTTTAGATCAGCCCTATATGAAATTACTACTGTGATGAAACTGCCTCATATTTTTATGTGCTCCTTAATGGCACTTTCAGTACCGAGATATATAGCGTTGCGTGATAGGAGGATTAAGGAACTTGGATGAATTTGGAAGGGAGGAGTTGTGGCCCAATCGCAGTACTATCCCAGAATGTGTCTGAAAGGACTGTGGAGAAAACATAAAAAAATCTGTGATGACAGCCGGTATCCCGGCAGAGATTCGAACGGTGCATCGTCTATGTCTAGATTGTTACCGCTATGCCAACCCGCTCGGAGATCCCATCTGTTTAACGTGATTGCAATCACAAAAGATAAGATGGTCCGTACGTACTTCCTAAACCCACAAATATATATGAATATATGATCGATATTATATCGACACTAAGAGCCGGGATAGCGACTGGCTATGGGCTGGAAGGCCGAGGGGTCGGAGTTCGAGTCTCGGTGGGGTCAAGAATTTCCACTTCTGCATGTCGTTAAGACCGGATCTGGGGTCCACCTAACCTTCTACCCAATGTGTACCGGGGGCTCTTTCCCCGGGCGTAAAGCGGCAGGGGCGTGAAGCTGACTACTCAACTCCAGCTAGTGCCAAGGTCAAGCAAATATGGATCTATACAGCCACTCTTCCATACGTCCTCATGTCATAGTGCTTAATTAGTCGAGCACAGGGCAACTTTACCTATATATATCGACACTATAGTCTGAAATAATGAGAGCCGTAAAACAAATCAAGAATAAACACGGAAACAGATCAATAAATATACAATGTAGTAAAATTATGAAGCCCTTCATGTTTTGTTTCCTCCAGCCTCCTGTTGCTTCCGTCTCACTGTCCAGATACTCCCTTCAGCACCCTGTTCTCAGATATCCTCAATCTGTCCTTCTCGAACTACACGAGACCAAGTTTCACAGCCATACAAAACAACGGGATAAATTATAAAAGGTTGTATCTTCCGAGGTATAACCCCAGATATTTCGGTAAGCTACGCCGATCACAGTGGCCGCCCTGTCTTCGCTGGTTTGGACGCTGGGATCGTCGGTTCGAATTCTACTCAAGACATGGATGTCTGTGTGTGTTTATTCTGTGTTTGTGTTCTTCTGTGTGTAGATAGCGGTCTTTCGACGGGCTGATCCCCCGTCCAAGGAGACCTACCAACTGTGTATAGGGAAGTGAAAAAACAGCCAAGGTCAAACAAATGACTGTGGAACCATAGATAGAAGAGAGTTCAGTGATCTTCATAGTCACTGCTGAAATAACCTCAAATCCAACGAGGTTAAATTATAATTTTGAGAATACGACAAGAAACAATACGTCGAAATTTCAGTTACCTACTTCCCCCTTCTTGTTAAGTGGCCGGAATAGCGTGGACAGTGTAGCGACTGGCTATAGGCTCGACGACCGAGGGGTCGGAGTTCAAGTTCCGATAATGCCAAGAACTTTCTCTTCTCCACGTCTTCCAGACCGGCTCTGGGGCTCTTTCCACGGGGGTAAAGCAGCCGGGGCGTGAAGTTGACCTAGTGCCGAGGTCAAGGAAACGTGGATGTCCAATTCCACTCCCCATACGCCTTCATGGCGTAGTGCTTAATGAATTAAGCACGTGGACAACTTTTCCTTTACTTTTACCTTCACGTTGCAATAAACAGACTTGGGAACTCGTGGGCCCAATATTCTGGTCTCATAAAGAATTTGAAACTGTCAGGAAGGATGGCTCTCTGGGAGTTGATACGTAAGTGCGTAAGGATGTTGGGTACTCGAGGGCTTTGTGCCGGCTGCAGGATCTGGGGGGGGGGCTGTGTCTAATGAATTGTCAATAGGGGCTCCTACATTGTGCAGTAAATATTTCACATCAATTTCATACTTGTCAAGATGCGAGGCGATTCATCCCTCTGGCTGACGTTTATTACCCTGTTTCACCCCTCCGAACATCACCCTCTAGCCTTGTACTGGTCTTGTTTAGAACCGCTTTTGCCGAGGGACAAAATCCACATCGTAAGAATGAGGGCCTGCGTTTGATGCCAGGGGTTGACTGGTCTTGTTAAAAGGACTGAATTGTTGATGGCCAGTCTAAGAACCTCGTACTTCCACATATTTTAATAATAATAATAATAATAATAATAATNTTGCCGGGGGCTCTTCTCTGGGAGGTAAAGCGGGCGAAGCATGAATGTCACCTCCCACCTCCATTTAATGCCGAAATTAAGAATTAGTGGATCTATACCTCCGCTCTCTCACACGCAGGCCAACTGTTCTGTCTTCAACGCACGTATAAGAAAATGCCTAGGGCTATAGAGATAGTCATGTCTGTCCGTCAGGAGTTTCTAAATTCCATGAATTTGATATGAACATCATGCAATTTCGAAGAGATCTCAATTTCTTACTTTCTAATTTCCTGTAACAGATAACAGCAACATGGCGGACGCACGAATATTAAAATTGAGAGATACTAGCAAAACTACAGAAATTCAGCAGAAATGGTCACCGTCACCTATCACCTGGGACTGGTACAATAGGCCAGAAGTGGCCGCAGTACAAGTGACTTGGTCCCACCCCACTAGCAATAAACAAAGAAACGCACTGTAGACCTTTATGAAATGTACATACTTCTGAATACCATATCAGAAATATGCGCTCTGGGGCAAGCATTGCAGCTTTGCTTTATCTTCTGTCTCCTGTACTCCATAAGAGAAAGCAACTCAAATTAATTAAGCCAATTTTGACTTATACCAACAGTATAAAAACACTCCGTACCATTTCCAAATGGTGTTAAATCTCCAAGCTCAGCCCCTCCTTAAGCAGTGGAAGTTATAACCACGAATGACTACATAAGGAGAACAGTAACTTGCAAGAAATTATAAGGAAGCGACAATGACCAATTTTAAGGTATTATATTACCATTCGGGTACAGGATAGAAATAAAACCATGGAAACCTCATAATGCTTGTTAAATTTTCCGAGAATATAACTACACACGTTCCCAATACAAATTTAGACCATTATGCCTACACCATGGACCTAGGTGCATATAAGTTAAATCATATTGTGTATACTAATATATATACATATACACATGGGAAATCATTTGCTACATATTTCATATTATTAAATTCGTTTCCTTTGTCCCATGTTTCGTTCTAGTCCTAAACGTTATCGAACGATATGTCTGGGCCGACATTTAACGCCATCTCCCATGAATAACACACACACACACACACTCAATAGCGATTGGTCTCATTTATATGCCTATAATATACCACACTTCATGTACAAACATCAAAATATGATAAATACTCACTGAATAGACACGATACACTGAAAAGAGATCTGCTCATTGTTCGTGACCTACTACAAAATTTAGATTTATTCAATATGTTAACGCTCAATAATTCGTTGCTATGGCAACCTAAAATTCCATAATGGAAATTCTTAATCTCAAGCTCACAGAACTTCACACACAGATGGATATGGTATATACACGTATATACGTACACACTTAAGTTGTTTACTGGTAATCACGAGTTTGATACAATACTCAAATGGTTTACAATTAAAAATATGGCAGAATTATAAATAAAGTTTTGAAAGAAACGGCCCAATTATAATAATAAAATTATTTTAAGGGTTCTATCTTCTGGGATGTAATGCCGTACAGTCCAGTAGTTCCGGAGAAACATACTGCTTGTTACGTGCTCGAATCACTCTTCAACCCTGATGAATGAAGCAGCATGTTCCTCCGAAACATCGGTAGACATCTGCCAGATTATACGGCTTTATGCCCCAGAAGATAGTACTCTTCAAATATAGTGTATATATTTGTTGATAAAAGTACAGAGCGTAATAATTTGTTTTTTTCCTGTATTCACATTAAGGAAATTAATCGCTAATAAGGAAAATAAATTGAACGCTAAAAATACCTTCATGGTCTTCTGTATTATTTAAGGCTCGGATGAATGAATACTTATCACATTTCAATCAAATCTACTTTAAGAATAACAAAATATTCCGGACAGAGAACTGCGGTCATACAAAGTTTGTGCCTTTGTATCATATTTAGGTAATGTTAAATTCATTACAGGGGCACACGGTACAAGCCGGAACGTGGCGAGTTCGTTTCTCGATGTCATTGTATTTCCAATTTACTTAATCCTTCCAGCCTCACTACGGCCCTGGGATCGACTCAGTCTCTACCAGAAATCAGTACCAGGAATATTTTCTGAGGAGTAAAGGACGGGCGGCCGGTCACGGTAGCCGAGCGGTCTAAGGCATGCACTGTCTTCGCTCGCTCGGAAGCCAGGATCGTGAGTTCGAATCCCACTCAGGACATGGATGTTTGTGTGCGTTTCTCTGTGTTTGTGTACAGGTAGAGGCCTTGCGACGAGCTGATCACACGCCCAAGGAGTCCTACCAAATGTCTAAGATCTAGTAAAACCGAACGGAGAGTTTCATAGAGGTAGGCCTAGGCCCAAATGAGGACTGTAGCGCCAATGAAAAAAAAAAAGGACGGGCGGCGCATAAGGCTGACAACCTCACCGCCATCTGTTAGCCGATTGTCATGAAAATGCGGCAGCCTGGACTTCTCACAACCCTATGAGCCTCCACGGCCTGTTACAGGGATAGATTTAAACGTTTTACTTTAAATCCATCACAAGAAATCAAAATGCAGGCTGAGCATCTGTGTAATCATAGGGCAAAATTCTAGTTCTGTCAGGATCACTTATTTCTTGTAACTATAAATACGTTACATAACTAAACAACAACTACATCTACTACTACTACTACGATGACTACTACCACCGCAGTTCTGTATGGGTGTGAAACTTCTTCTGTCACATTAAGGGAGAAATACAGGCAGATATTTGAGAACAGGGTGCTGAAGAGAATATTTGGACCTAAGAGGAAATAACAGGAGTATTGAGGAAACTGTATAATGAGGAGCTTCATAATTGGAACCATCACCAAATACTATAAGAATGATCAGATAAAGGTTGACGAGATGGATGGAACATGAAGTACACTAAAAATTAAATACTAGATATTAATGACGTAATTAGAACCATGAAATTAATATGATTAAACAAAGTAACAACTACCCTCTAGATAAGCGATTTTCAACATGTGTGACGCGAACGGTCCGCAGATGTGCCGCGGAAGTTGGGGGGGGGGTCAAAAGAACCGAGAAAATATCGAGAAATACAAAAATTGAGGTAAAGTTTAGAAGTGTTGTATATTTTTCATAAAGGCCGATAAGAATGAAAACAGTAACAGTTTGATAAAGAAGTAATTACAATAAAATTCCAAGAACTTCCATTCCCAACTTTCTCGATCAAAAATTTCTATTTCGTTTCAGTTATTTGTTATTTCTGAATTTAGTTTATTTTTATTTTTAGGACTTATTGGGCATGGGCACATTCATAAGTAAAAGTGTAAGTCAGATGATGAAATGGATCAAGTGTGGCTGGTATTAGATCTGGTAGTATCACACACAGTAGTTAGTCCACAGAATTACTGGGGTTTTGGACTTTTTCCATCGTCCGGAATTTTCGCTAATAGAGGACACGACGTTTCGGAAACTGGATCTGTTTCCGTCTTCAGGTGAGAAAGGAAGACACCTACTCAGTTGGGCCCCTTAGAAAGAGCTAATCTCAATCACTGGACAACTTCTGTCAGATTTACCCATCTATTTCAACATATAGGACTAGGCTAGTTCAGTGGGTAAATCTGACAGGAGTTGTCCAGTGTCCAAGGCGGGTCTCCTTCTTTTGGGAAGCCTGGAAGGATTCGTTGTTTGGCCAAACAAAAGGTAGCTTCCAGCACTGTTCTGCCGCGGAAGCTACTCACACTCAACTCCTACTGCACCTGGAAGTGAGGTGGCTATCAGGAGGGCGGGTTCCTTCAAGGTTCTGTGAATTGAAGGAAGAGCTTTCAATTTTGTATGCGTCTGAGGAGTCTGGGCTGGCTGACCTGCTTAGTGATGAGACCTGGTGTAATGAAGTTGCTTTCCTAGCAGACATCTCAGAAGCCTTGAACACTCTCAGAAAATATCCTTACTTTTACTGACAAAATTATCCCTATTAAGGAAAAACTAACACTGTTGAGAGCAAGAATGAAAGAGAGAACGAGGTGAAATGTTTGAGCTGACAAAAATTTGTGGACTGGACAAAAATCATGCTATATTCAATTCTATAGAAGCTTGAAAAGTATTTCTCGTCACTAGATGTATCTTCCCTGAAATGGATGAGAGATCCGTTTGTGTTAAGTGCGCTCGAGTCAGCAGAATTAACTGTTGCAGAAGATCAGCTGACGGAAATATGAAACGACAGAAGACTGAAACAGAAGCACTCATCAACAGATATGGGCCCTCATTCTGGCTATCTCTCAGACAGGAGTACCCCACCATCACAAAGAAGGCGATTGAAGCACTCATCTCTGTCTCTACATTGCATCTGTGTGATGCTGGCTGCTCTGCAATGAACACGACGAAGAGCAAGAACAGGTCACGGCTTCAGACCCTGGAGGAGGACTTCAGCGTACGCTTGTCCACCATCCGACCTCAAACAAGGGACATCATGAGACATCACCAAGCATAGGTTTCTCACTGATATTTACATAAAACTTTCTATTTCTGCTCCATGTTAATATTCAAAAAATAATTATAAATAATTTTTATAGTTACTGTAAACAGAAAATATTAATGAAGCATTAATATTTTTCATTATGGAGAAGACTGTTATATTCAAAGTGTGATTTCTCATTATTTCGTTGAGAAAAAGAGAGGGCGTGACAGAGAGAGAAGGGGAAGAGGGCAATTTTTTGGGGGGCCAATGGAATGTCATAGGATATTTTAAAATTACATTTTTTTTTCAATATATCATTTCAGTATTTGGAATAATAAGAAATACGAACATAAATTTTAAAAACAAATCTTTTGAAATCCATGATCAATATTATTTATAAAAACAACACAGTGGTTTGAATTTTAGAAATCAAACTTTTAAACACAAATTTATTACTCGTTTTTTTAAATGAAAATATTTCCTTAAAAACTGATGGTGTGCCCTGACAACTTTATCGTCTTGTTCAATGTGCCGTGAGTTCAAAAATTTTAGAATGTCTGCTCTAGGGGGATGTTATATTTATTGAAAACGTCCAGGGATCTTCAGATGCTGTTTGCAGCTGTGCACCCCATTTTAAAGGGCTAAGTCTTGTGACATTACTGAGGTTAAAGGTGGAAAGTGGTGGTGGTGAAGGAGATAATAATTACAACAACATCAAACTTACCGGATGTTGTGGTGTAGTTGTTTACACGCCTACTTCTTGCTCGGAAGGTCCCATGTTAGAATTCTGGCCAAGCACTCAACAGTCTTGAAAGACTTCTATGGTTTTGTCTGGTAACTCCAGCAGACCCAGTAGCAGTAACTTAAAATACAGACCACGCCAGCTTCTTAATACACTCCTACAAATTAATTTTACACAGTCATTCCATAACTCCTTTGGCACTAAATAATGTTAGCGGTTTACAGAACGTCGTAAAACATTCGATTCAACGAATTTTTACACATATAATAAGTGAAAACTATATTAAATTACTCAGGAATATTTCTGCTTTCATATAACCTCAAATGTTAAAATCAAGGTCACAAACGGTCGCCGCTATGTGTTGTCATGCACTCAGGACTACATCAGGCCTGTTCGTATCTTCAAAATGTCACAACGATTACACACTGCAGGTTCCTTAACCTATTATCTTGACCACGTGATATATACACGTAAATTCAAGAAAGTAACATACATATTTCATCTGCATTATTTACGGAAACCATACATAACATGTCAGAGTTTGAAGTGTAAAGAGTAGTGCACAGATAACTACGATTTCCACCTTCACTTAAACATGAGAAACTGAACAGCAAACAGCGTACTTCACTCAACTTCTTCCGCTCGATAGAACTGACCGGAACTGACGATCGCTTGCGAGAACTCGAGTGCGTTCTGTAAGCATTCATTTTTTTTTATCGATATTGCCGTATATCGAATTCATTCATACATTTCCCTTTCATTGTCCACTGCAAATTTATTAATGGATTCTACGAAATAATTCTGTAAATATAAAGCCTTCACATAATTATTTATTGTCATGTCGTTGACAAAATACCAATAGGTCTACTGGAACACTATTATACGAATTAAAAAAGAAGGTCATGATGGAATTATTTTAAATTATTATTAATAATTTAATCATTTAAAATCCACTTCTCACCTAATTTGTATTTTTTAAAATTCAAGCAATAGATTTATGTTACATTAATGTATACTAACTACGAGTATACGTATACACTTAAAGCGAGTAAGCTGTGGTCAGGAAAGTGAAGGAACTGAGGTTCGATTCACAGTAGAGGCAAAAGATTTTCTATTCTTCGGAGCTTTAAGACAGACTCTCGGGTCCACATAAGCCCCTATCCATGAAGTTGACCGTTCACCTTCATCTTGAGTCTATGTTTAGAATGCGTGGAACTATACGTTCACTCCCCACATGTGTTCAAGTCGTGGTGCTTTAATTAAGTATAGCCTAATTTTACACCTTTAAAGTTATATATATATATACACACACACACGCATGCACTATCGTGCTCGTGGAGAAAAATCTGCGATGCAAGAAATTGTTTTTCTTGTCGTCAGTGCCCCAGTGTTGTTTACGAAGGAAAAATGGGTGTATAAATTGACTCGGACTCTAATCCATGCACATAGGAGCAAAATTAACAACTTTCTTGGAATGCCTCTTCAAGATTTACATTTTTTGTACGTCTCATTTATTTCTGAGCCGGGATAGTGCAGTCGGTATAGCGACGGGCTACGAGCTGGGCGCAAGAATTTTCATTTCTGCATGTCGTCCAGATCGGCTCTGGGGCCCACCCAGCCACCTATCCAACTGCTACCGAGGGATCGAGGGATCTTCCCCGAGAGTCAAGCGGCCCGGGCGTGAAGCTGACCACTCACCTCCAACTAGTGCCGAAGTCAAGAAAATATGGATCTACACATCCACTCCCCCATACGCCTTCATGGCGTAGTGCATAATTAGTTAAGCATAGCAGCAACTTTACCTTGTATCATTTCTTTCTACGGTGCGTATGATTTCATGTTTTGTAACAATAATATCGCTGTCACGTACGGCTGCATACGGCAATGCGTGTGTAAAGAATGCATTTAGATATAAAATATCACGCAGACAGACAAGGAGATAAGAGGATAATATTAAAGTAAATCTTAGGAAAATGTTTTACGAGAATAGCTATTAGCCAGATATGTCTAAAAACGGGATACAATTAAACATATTCGTAAGAACTATAATTAATCTTCCGTTTCCATACCAGAAAAATACTGCATTGGGAAGATATGTAGCGAATACTTTATCTATTATGGGGACGAGAGTGAGTGATAGTCAGTGAAGTATACCATTACGTCATAATTATAAATTTACTGGATTTTATTTTCAACATAATTCCGGTATTCATTTGCAGCTGTGAAATTCGAACATAGATAAACAGGAATTTTCTTCCATAAATTTGCCTATACAAGGTAAGATGCATCCCGCTTCTCAGGATAGATGGACCGACTTCAACAATCCAACCACACAGTGGATCAGTTTATCCCTTTCTAATTTAAGGCTCTGGCAGTGGCTCCCTGCTGCTGTTTTTTCAACTCTTGGGTGTTCATACAGCCCAGACGTGGGCAGTACTGCCGATATTTCAGAGGTAATTTTTTTTTTTTTAATTCGCTTAGTGGAGGTCCACTCTGCAAGGCGGCCACTGATTGGCCTGTTGTACCTTCCCCGGGTGATTATGATGATGGAGAATTTGGTGGAATGAAGATTGGCAGGGGAAACCGAAGTACTCGGCGAAAACACGCCCCAGCTCCACTTTGCTCACCACAAATCCCACTTGACCAGACCCGGGATCGAACCCGGGCCGCAGCGGTGGGAAGCCAGCGACTAACCGCTTGAGCTATGGCGCGGCCATATTTCGGAGGTATATGCTGTCTCCATCTTCAGGGTCGAAGTGGAGAGGATAGGTAAAGTTCCCGTGTATAGTATATTTCTTTAAAAAACACATGGGTGCCTCGTCCGAGCCAATAGGGACAGTGGAGTTGCTAACGTTTTCGCTGTCCACTCTCCTTACTTACCCGGATGGGACAACAGCCCCGATTTACATCACATGATGTTTTTAAAGGAAGACCCACATAAACAGGGAAACCCACCCACCGTACACACTTCGACGCTGGAAATGGAGGCACCATGTACTTCCGAAACGTCAGCAATACTGCTCATATCCTCACGGTTTAACCTTTAAAGACTCAACAGCTGAATCAACATTAGCAGTTTAACCCTTTCCATGATAAACTTAAACAAAAATATTTCTGGCATTATGGAAAATTTCTCTAGTTTGGTTAGACGGGTACCCGGTATCAATCCCAGCCATATTACAGGCTATAGTCACTGTGGAGTTTCGTGGCTTTACCAGCTTCCCTCATGTCCACTGGATAGGAGGCTGGGCGGCCCCAGAGCCAGTCTGAACGCTCTGGAAACGAGAAGAAATTTGCCCCTTCCGGGAATCGAACCCTGGCCATCCAGTCATTAGCCTGTCGCTCTACCACTGAGCTATCCCGGCTCTCTCGAATACTGAGGTACCAACCTCAAACAATGGAGGACAGACATTATAAATCCTTACCCGTTTACTATCCATCATCATTATTTTCCTACCCATTCCGATGCATGAAAAATCAGCAGTTAAAGCAACTTAGTTAAATACAAATTTCATAGTGTGTGGAGAAACGTATGTTACTCATCTCTTCTACGGTTACCATGGAGTTGTGTGCAGCAGCGGCTCGTTACTGGGTGTCAGAAATATTTTTTCGAAAAATATTCTTGCATATCTCTTAAAATTGCCATTTTAAAATATATCACTCTGCTACATGCCGGGAGGTCAAGGACTGGAGTCCCGATGAGGTCACTGGATTTTTCAATTGGCCTAATCCTTCCAGCCGCACTATGACCCTGGGGTTGACTCAGCCTCTAACGGAAATGAGTACCAGGAATAATCCTGCGGTTAAAGAATGGCCGGTGCTTAAGGCTGTCAACCTCACCGCCATCTGTGAGCCGACTGTCCAGAAAATGTGGGAGCCGCGACGTCTGACAACCCTCTGGACCTCCACGGCCTGCTACAGGGATAGCTTTACCTTCTCAACACACATATATTAACTACCACACATATTAAAAATTATAAACCATCACAATGTTTAAATTCTTGCTTTATATGAAATTCTTTCATGAACATCATCAGACAGAAATTCACGAGCCGCCACTGCTTGTTAGTACACGGAATAAAGAATACAAAAGAATGAATTTGGTCTTGCTTCTTTATAAATAAGACAACTTCCAGCTGCTAGGTACAAAAATAAAGGATAAACTGTTTTTCACAAAGGCAAGATGGCGCTAAAAGGCACGTGACTCAGTTCAGTGTAACAGAAAAATAAATAAGGTGGCGCCGGTCTAACGCACTCGTCGTAACAACAGTCATTGGTGTTTCAAGTCCCTGGAAATGCACTTCGCAACGAAACAGTAGTGTCAGAATGATTCATTACAACACAGGAACACTTGTGGACTTACAGGCAAGTTACTGAGTAACTTCCTGTATTGCATGGAATCCCAAATTCGGGGCCCACATCACTTTGCGTCACGAATCATGAGTCTGTGCGCTGTTGCCATGACTGTGCCGAGACGCTGGCTTTCTGTTGGCCGTGGAACATGTCCTGAGGCAGCAACAACGGGGCCCCTGGCCCCCTGAGCCGTCCTCTTCCTTCTTGTACTTTACGCGCCTATTTTGAAACCAGATCTTAACCTGCAAAGAGAGTACAATTGTATTTGCTTACTTCCTTAATCTGACTATGATATATACACGTATAGACCTTAAAATCAAAGCGGTTGTTATATTTACCGCCTGATTTAATGGTAAACGAACTCTCTTATTTCGCCCGTATAGTGCAGTGAATGTTTTCATAAGAGTTAAACACGACAGAATAAGAGGAACTACCCATCACCACAGGCCACATGGGCGCATAAACGAGACACATGAAGATTGAGTCTGCTTTTACCGGGTCTCACGGTCTCTTTGCTTGCAGATTTCTTATATATATTTTTTCTTCTACCCTGAAGATGGAGGCGATACGTTCCTCCGAAACGTCGGTTAACACCACAAATACACGGTGCCAAATCCCAGAAGACTGCTTTCTTCAAGATAACCAATGTTGGGCGAAACATGTATGCGTAGGTCAGTGATGTAGAAGAAATTTTAAAGTTTAGAGCTTTTAAATATTTTAAAAAGCAATTTGCTTCCAGAGCAATACCGCTGCGCCCTTCCGATTGGTAAGATGATATGTAACTAATTGGAAACGCTATAGAATGAGGGGGTCGTGGACTGTGGAGGTAGTACCTTCGTATTTGCGTGATGAGTCTGAGGAAATAACCAACTGCATGGAACTGAGTCGTCCTTGAGAATCCTGTAGTCGCTCAGCTACTCAATAATTCCCCCAAATTCTATCGAAACCAAAGGCTCATTACTGTGTTCACAAGAGCTCTCCACTGGACCCTACCCCGAGCCACATTAATCCATCTCATGCCACCTCATCATATTTCTCTAAGATCCATTTATTCTTATCCCATTTACGTCTAGGTCTTCTTAGTGGTTTTTTCCCTTCTGGTTTCCCCACCAAAATCCTGCATGCATGTCTCTCCTCTCCCATGCGTGCTACATGTCATACCCATCTCATCTCCCTTGACTTGATCATTCTAATTATACTTGGCAAAGTGTACAAGTTATGAAGCTCCTCATTACGCAGTGGGACTGAGGAAAACAATGATCAACCTCAGTTACAATATCCAGATTCTGGGTCTGTATTCGAAACCGTGACGTCTCGAATGGACAGTAGGATCCGACTGTTCCTTTTTACAAATGGTAATCCTCCCAGCGGATTAGTGTAGCGGTAATGCTAGACACGTTTTTAGGGTGTTTTCTATATCACATGTAGCCACGACACCGGCTATCTCGAGGTTCTCTGTGGTTGTATTCAGTCACTCCGGGTAAACGCCCACATAATAGTACAATTAGGGAATGGCTGCTTCCTCCTAAATCTTTCAAAATTCGCCATTTTTCTACCATGCATCTTTCTTAACTGTCAGCGGTGTCGCTGAACAATCCATGAAAAGACGGTTACATTATCGTATTTGGCTGCATTAAGAGTCCTACAAATTCCACTTAGCGTACAGAAAACATCATGTTTTTGACTCACAAATGCAGATTTACCGTTACAATAAACGCAAAAATGTGAGACTCGCCTGTTTCTCCGAGAGCCTGAGGCAAGACGCAATCTCAATTCTGCGCAGGCGTGACAGGTACATGTTAGAGGCAAACTCTCTCTCCAGCTCCAGGAGCTGTGTGCTTGTAAATGCCGTTCGGATGCGCTTGCACGAACCGCCACTGCTTGTCTTCTGGCGTTCAACCACGGGGCTCGGACTGCGACTTGCTGTGGTGGCACCGCCACTGATCGGTGAACATGATGTCACCTGAGCCTCTGTAAAGAAGAATTTATATTTACTGCACTACTGGACAAATTTCCTCATTCTATAACCAGCAAAATATCGGGTCAGAGATCTCGAACACTCCTGGGGGCGGTAACAGATCATGGAGAAATGGTAGAATGATGGTTAGCAAGGGATAAACTGAGAAGCTCGAACAGAAACCAGTTTCAATGCCATAATGAAGTTACCCGGGACTGAACCCGATGCTTCACAATGAGAAATCAGTTCCTCAGATGTATATAATTCCTCTAATAATGTTTAGTTTATACGCGTGAATATAAGTCCGAACAAATATTTGAGGAACCCCGAAAATTGGATTATACGCGATCTGCAAAACACCCTGTAGCAGCGTCCTAAAAATACCACTAAAAGTAAAGCTGTCACTGTGCTTAATTAATTAAGCAGTACGCCATGAAGGAGTATGGAGGAGTGGATGTATAGATCCACATTTTCTTGACTTCGGTACCAGTTGGAGGTGAGTGGTGAGCTTCACGCTCTGGCGGCTTAACCCCGGGGAAAAGAGCTCCCAGTACCCATTAGATGGGAAGTTTAAGTTGAGTGGACCACAGAGCCGGTCTGGAAGACGCCGAGATGAGAAAATTCTTGACCCTCTCGGGACTCGAACTCCGACCTCTCGGTCGTCCAGCCTGTAGCAAGTCGCTATCCCGGCTCTTCGAAAAAAATACCACTACTGCTGAAAAAATTGGTACAAACATGTTGCAGTTCATTTCTCACATAAGATTGACCTTGACTACGTCAAGCTGGTAATTAAATTAATTGTTGCTTGGTAGACCATTATTGGTCGCTGAATACAGAACAATGAAATACTTCTGACGAAAAAAAAATTGTCCCTATTGCGCCTATCGTTACAGTTCCGAAGATGTCGCCTGTGTAGTTCTATTTGAAGAGAAGCTCTCCACAAATTGCTGAATTTTAATTAAAGTCATTACAGGCGTTTTCTACGAAATTTATATTTTGTATTGTGAGGCCACCTGAAGGGACCCTGTTTTTTTTATCTGGATTAATGTTCATATTCACCGAAAACCGACCTATCACAGTGAAATTCTTTAAAACCGAATATGAATAAAATTCATGCAGCCGCTCAGGCGCTAGCGAGGAACATGACTAATATTTCTGAAACAGCAAATTTGGACACGTTCAGCAGCTTGGTGATAGCATAACGATGAGGAAATAATAATAATTAAATTCTGTTTAATACATTTCTAAGTGTATATCACCACCTCAGTATATGACCTCATGGAAGATAATATCATTGTGTTCGACGAAATTTCCAGTATAGCGATATTGGTTCCCATCGTAAGTCTAGTAACTTTCGAATAGTGAGGTAACGATGCACGTCACTGTGCACCCTCAAAGCTGGCTTAGACACGCATCCCTCCCAAGATCCCAGAATCACCGTCTTGTGCAGGGCAGAACTGCATATTCGCGCAGATTATAATGCAGAATTGAATCTATAATGTTTTTTAAAATGTAGTTCCCATGGAGCCACAGTTCAGAAATTTGGGAACGACTATAACAAATCAAAATCTGATTCGGGAGGAAACTAAGAGGAGCGTGAACTTGGGTAATGCTTGTTACCATTTAGTCCAGAGCGTTTGGTCTTCTCATCTGCCGTCTTAAAGACATAAAATAAGAATATACAAAACTATAATTTGCCTGTGGTTTTGTATGGGTGTGAAACCTGGTCTTTGACTTTAAGGGAGAAACACAGACTAAGAGTGTTTGAGAACAGGGTGTTGAGGAGAATATTTGAACCGAAGAGGGATGAAATGACAGGAGGCTGGAGAAAACTGCATAATGAGGAGCTTCATAACGTGTACTCTTCTCCAAGTATAATTAGAATGATCAAGTCAAGGAAGATGAGATGGGCAGGACAAGTAGCACGAATGGAGAGAGGAGGAATGCGTATAGGATATCGGTGGGAAAGCCAGAAGGAAAGAGACCACTGGGAAGACCAAGACGTAGGTGGGTGGACAACATTAAAATGGATCTTAGAGAGATAGGATGGGATGGTTAGATTCGATTGGTCTGGCTCAGGATAGGGACCAGTGGAGGGTTCTTGTGAACATGGTAATGAACCTTCGTGTTCCATAAAATGCTGGGAAGTTCTTGAGTAGCTGCACAATTGACAGCCTCTCAAAAAGGGCTCAGCTCCACGAGTGAGTTCCCATGGAGCTGTTATGATATCTGCCCCACGGACAAAGCTGAACCTGGTTAACGGACAGGACGTTGTAATATGACTCAGGAATATGATAATAATAATAATAATAATAAAGATAAATTTGTTCCTGTGGTTAATTAATTAAGCTCTATGCAATG